>NW_026775324.1:55000-60000 GCF_030867095.1 Alligator mississippiensis | reverse complement strand
GGGAGACGAGCCGTGCTGGGCCCCGGGAGGGAGGCCCGGGGTCGACCTGGCGCCGGGGCTCCGGCCCTGGAAGTCCCGATGAGGTTTTTCAAACGGGCCGTGCCCGGGCCTTCGCTCCAGGAGGGCGGACACTTTCGGCGGTTGCCCCCGGTGGCTGGGCCGGGTGCCGCATCTACAATATTGCCAGGAAAGGTCCGCGGAGATTTTCGGGGACACGCTTTTCGGGACCCTAGTTGCCCATCTTGGGTTCCAGGAGGTCGGGCAGGGGTACCTCCGGGACCGGACCGTGCTGCAGGAGGGGGTCAACCCCGGGTTTGGCTCCATGTCGACTGGAGCTCCGGCCCAGGGGCGGGCCGGGCGAGAGTTCCAGGAACCCGGCCGCGATTCCGGCTTCTCCCCGGTGCCCTGCCCGGAGGCCGGGCAGGTCCGGGGGCCTTCGGCGCGGGCGGCGGGCTGCTCCCGCGGGGGAGACGAGCCTCTCTGGGGCCCGGGAGGTTGGCCCTGGGTCGACCTGGCGCCGGGGCTCGGGCTCCGGAAGTCCGTATGAGGTTTTTGAAACGGGCCTTGCCCGGGCCTTCGCTCCAGGAGGGCGGACACTTTCGGCGGTTGCCCCCGGTGGCTGGGCCGGGTGCCGCATCTACAATATTGCCAGGAAAGGTTCGCGGAGATTTTCGGGGACACGGATTTCGGGACCCTAGATGCCCATCTTGGGTTCCAGGAGGTCGGACGGAGGAACCTCCGGGGCCGGACCGTGCTGCAGGAGGGGGTCAAAACCGAGTTTGGCTCCAAGTCGACTGGAGCCCCGG
This sequence comes from Alligator mississippiensis, assembly GCF_030867095.1. Taxonomy (NCBI): domain Eukaryota; kingdom Metazoa; phylum Chordata; order Crocodylia; family Alligatoridae; genus Alligator; species Alligator mississippiensis. The sequence goes on along the minus strand of NW_026775324.1, from coordinate 59,194 downwards.
CCCGGGGGGCGGGCCGGGCGGGCAGGCCGGGCGAGAGTTCCAGGAACCCGGCCGCGATTCCGGCTTCGACCCGGTCGACTGCACGGCGGGCGTGCAGGCCGGGGGGCGACTCGCAGGGGCCCTTCCAGGCTGCGGGGCCCAGCGGTTGGAGCCCGGCTACCCCGGCGAGGGGCGGAAGAACCTGCACGGCGCGGCGGGAGAACCCGGCATGCTTCCGCGTGGCAGGCCGGGCAGGAGTTCCAGGAGCCCGGCCACGATTCCTACTTCTCCCCGGTGCCCTGCCCGGAGGCCGGGCGGGCCCGGGGGCCTTCGCCGCGGGCGGCGGGCGGCTTCCGCGGCGGAGACGAGCCTCTCTGGGGCCCGGGAGGTCGGCCCTGGGTCGACCTGGCGCCGGGGCTCGGGCTCCGGAAGTCCGTATGAGGTTTTTGAAACGGGCCTTGCCCGGGCCTTCGCTCCAGGAGGGCGGACACTTTCGGCGGTTGCCCCCGGTGGCTGGGCCGGGTGCCGCATCTACAATATTGCCAGGAAAGGTTCGCGGAGATTTTCGGGGACACGGATTTCGGGACCCTGGATGCCCATCTTGGGTTCCAGGAGGTCGGACGGAGGAACCTCCGGGGCCGGACCGTGCTGCAGGAGGGGGTCAAAACCGAGTTTGGCTCCATGTCGACTGGAGCCCCGGCCCGGGGGGCGGGCCGGGCGGGCAGGCCGGGCGAGAGTTCCAGGAACCCGGCCGCGATTCCGGCTTCGACCCGGTCGACTGCACGGCGGGCGTGCAGGCCGGGGGGCGACTCGCAGGGGCCCTTCCACGCTGCGGGGCCCAGCGGTTGGAGCCCGGCTACCCCGGCGAGGGGCGGAAGAACCTGCACGGCGCGGCGGGAGAACCCGGCATGCTTCCGCGTGGCAGGCCGGGCAGGAGTTCCAGGAGCCCGGCCACGATTCCTACTTCTCCCCGGTGCCCTGCCCGGAGGCCGGGCGGGCCCGGGGGCCTTCGCCGCGGGCGGCGGGCGGCTTCCGCGGCGGAGACGAGCCTCTCTGGGGCCCGGGAGGTCGGCCCTGGGTCGACCTGGCGCCGGGGCTCGGGCTCCGGAAGTCCGTATGAGGTTTTTGAAACGGGCCTTGCCCGGGCCTTCGCTCCAGGAGGGCGGACACTTTCGGCGGTTGCCCCCGGTGGCTGGGCCGGGTGCCGCATCTACAATATTGCCAGGAAAGGTTCGCGGAGATTTTCGGGGACACGGATTTCGGGACCCTGGATGCCCATCTTGGGTTCCAGGAGGTCGGACGGAGGAACCTCCGGGGCCGGACCGTGCTGCAGGAGGGGGTCAAAACCGAGTTTGGCTCCAAGTCGACTGGAGCCCCGGCCCGGGGGGCGGGCCGGGCGGGCAGGCCGGGCGAGAGTTCCAGGAACCCGGCCGCGATTCCGGCTTCGACCCGGTCGACTGCACGGCGGGCGTGCAGGCCGGGGGGCGACTCGCAGGGGCCCTTCCACGCTGCGGGGCCCAGCGGTTGGAGCCCGGCTACCCCGGCGAGGGGCGGAAGAACCTGCACGGCGCGGCGGGAGAACCCGGCATGCTTCCGCGTGGCAGGCCGGGCAGGAGTTCCAGGAGCCCGGCCACGATTCCTACTTCTCCCCGGTGCCCTGCCCGGAGGCCGGGCGGGCCCGGGGGCCTTCGGCGCGGGCGGCGGGCGGCTTCCGCGGCGGAGACGAGCCTCTCTGGGGCCCGGGAGGTCGGCCCTGGGTCGACCTGGCGCCGGGGCTCGGGCTCCGGAAGTCCGTATGAGGTTTTTGAAACGGGCCTTGCCCGGGCCTTCGCTCCAGGAGGGCGGACACTTTCGGCGGTTGCCCCCGGTGGCTGGGCCGGGTGCCGCATCTACAATATTGCCAGGAAAGGTTCGCGGAGATTTTCGGGGACACGGATTTCGGGACCCTGGATGCCCATCTTGGGTTCCAGGAGGTCGGACGGAGGAACCTCCGGGGCCGGACCGTGCTGCAGGAGGGGGTCAAAACCGAGTTTGGCTCCATGTCGACTGGAGCCCCGGCCCGGGGGGCGGGCCGGGCGGGCAGGCCGGGCGAGAGTTCCAGGAACCCGGCCGCGATTCCGGCTTCGACCCGGTCGACTGCACGGCGGGCGTGCAGGCCGGGGGGCGACTCGCAGGGGCCCTTCCACGCTGCGGGGCCCAGCGGTTGGAGCCCGGCTACCCCGGCGAGGGGCGGAAGAACCTGCACGGCGCGGCGGGAGAACCCGGCATGCTTCCGCGTGGCAGGCCGGGCAGGAGTTCCAGGAGCCCGGCCACGATTCCTACTTCTCCCCGGTGCCCTGCCCGGAGGCCGGGCGGGCCCGGGGGCCTTCGCCGCGGGCGGCGGGCGGCTTCCGCGGCGGAGACGAGCCTCTCTGGGGCCCGGGAGGTCGGCCCTGGGTCGACCTGGCGCCGGGGCTCGGGCTCCGGAAGTCCGTATGAGGTTTTTGAAACGGGCCTTGCCCGGGCCTTCGCTCCAGGAGGGCGGACACTTTCGGCGGTTGCCCCCGGTGGCTGGGCCGGGTGCCGCATCTACAATATTGCCAGGAAAGGTTCGCGGAGATTTTCGGGGACACGGATTTCGGGACCCTGGATGCCCATCTTGGGTTCCAGGAGGTCGGACGGAGGAACCTCCGGGGCCGGACCGTGCTGCAGGAGGGGGTCAAAACCGAGTTTGGCTCCAAGTCGACTGGAGCCCCGGCCCGGGGGGCGGGCCGGGCGGGCAGGCCGGGCGAGAGTTCCAGGAACCCGGCCGCGATTCCGGCTTCGACCCGGTCGACTGCACGGCGGGCGTGCAGGCCGGGGGGCGACTCGCAGGGGCCCTTCCACGCTGCGGGGCCCAGCGGTTGGAGCCCGGCTACCCCGGCGAGGGGCGGAAGAACCTGCACGGCGCGGCGGGAGAACCCGGCATGCTTCCGCGTGGCAGGCCGGGCAGGAGTTCCAGGAGCCCGGCCACGATTCCTACTTCTCCCCGGTGCCCTGCCCGGAGGCCGGGCGGGCCCGGGGGCCTTCGCCGCGGGCGGCGGGCGGCTTCCGCGGCGGAGACGAGCCTCTCTGGGGCCCGGGAGGTCGGCCCTGGGTCGACCTGGCGCCGGGGCTCGGGCTCCGGAAGTCCGTATGAGGTTTTTGAAACGGGCCTTGCCCGGGCCTTCGCTCCAGGAGGGCGGACACTTTCGGCGGTTGCCCCCGGTGGCTGGGCCGGGTGCCGCATCTACAATATTGCCAGGAAAGGTTCGCGGAGATTTTCGGGGACACGGATTTCGGGACCCTGGATGCCCATCTTGGGTTCCAGGAGGTCGGACGGAGGAACCTCCGGGGCCGGACCGTGCTGCAGGAGGGGGTCAAAACCGAGTTTGGCTCCAAGTCGACTGGAGCCCCGGCCCGGGGGGCGGGCCGGGCGGGCAGGCCGGGCGAGAGTTCCAGGAACCCGGCCGCGATTCCGGCTTCGACCCGGTCGACTGCACGGCGGGCGTGCAGGCCGGGGGGCGACTCGCAGGGGCCCTTCCACGCTGCGGGGCCCAGCGGTTGGAGCCCGGCTACCCCGGCGAGGGGCGGAAGAACCTGCACGGCGCGGCGGGAGAACCCGGCATGCTTCCGCGTGGCAGGCCGGGCAGGAGTTCCAGGAGCCCGGCCACGATTCCTACTTCTCCCCGGTGCCCTGCCCGGAGGCCGGGCGGGCCCGGGGGCCTTCGGCGCGGGCGGCGGGCGGCTTCCGCGGCGGAGACGAGCCTCTCTGGGGCCCGGGAGGTCGGCCCTGGGTCGACCTGGCGCCGGGGCTCGGGCTCCGGAAGTCCGTATGAGGTTTTTGAAACGGGCCTTGCCCGGGCCTTCGCTCCAGGAGGGCGGACACTTTCGGCGGTTGCCCCCGGTGGCTGGGCCGGGTGCCGCATCTACAATATTGCCAGGAAAGGTTCGCGGAGATTTTCGGGGACACGGATTTCGGGACCCTGGATGCCCATCTTGGGTTCCAGGAGGTCGGACGGAGGAACCTCCGGGGCCGGACCGTGCTGCAGGAGGGGGTCAAAACCGAGTTTGGCTCCATGTCGACTGGAGCCCCGGCCCGGGGGGCGGGCCGGGCGGGCAGGCCGGGCGAGAGTTCCAGGAACCCGGCCGCGATTCCGGCTTCGACCCGGTCGACTGCACGGCGGGCGTGCAGGCCGGGGGGCGACTCGCAGGGGC
>NW_026775324.1:35000-42500 GCF_030867095.1 Alligator mississippiensis | reverse complement strand
GAGCGAAAAAGCCCCTAGGAATACATGGGGTTGACCTGGGGACCGAGAAAGCCCATAGGAACACATGGGGTTGACCTGGGGACCGAAAAAGCCCATAGCAACACATGGGGCTGACCTGGGGACCGAAAGAGCCCATCGGCATCCATGGGGGGGAGCTGGGGAGCGGAAAAGCCCCTAGGAATACATGGGGTGGAGCTGGGGAGCGAAAAAACCCCTAGGAATACTTGGGGGGGAGCTGGGGAGCGAAAAAGCCCTTAGGAATACATGGGGGGGGAGCTGGGGAGCGGAAAAGCCCCTAGGAATACATGGGGTGGAGCTGGGGAGCGAAAAAACCCCTAGGAATACTTGGGGTGGAGCTGGGGACCGAAAAAGCCCTTAGGAATACATGGGGGGGGAGCTGGGGAGCGAAAAAGCCCCTAGGAATACTTGGGGTTGACCTGGGGACTGAAAATCCCCATAGGAATAAATGGGGTGGAGCTGGGGAGCGAAAAAGCCCCTAGGAATACTTGGGGTGGAGCTGGGGACCGAAAAAGCCCATAGGCATCCATGGGGTTGACCTGGGGAGCGAAAATCCCGATAGGCATCCATGGGGTTGACCTGGGGAGCGAAAATCCCCATAGGCATACGTGGGGTTGACCTGGTGCCCGCCCCCCCCACGGAAGTCCGTATGAGGTTTTTGAAACGGGCCTTGCCCGGGCCTTCGATCCAGGAGGGCGGACACTTTCGGCGGTTCGTCCCGGTGGCTGGGCCGGGTGCCGCATCTACAATATAGCCAAGAAACGTTCGCGGAGATTTTCGAGAACACGTTTTTAAGGACCCTCAATGCCCATGTTCGGTTCCAGAAAGCCGGTCAGAGGGATCTTCGGGGCAGAACCCTGCCGTGCTGAGGGGCCAAACCCGAGTTTGGAGCCAGGTCAACGGGGAAAACCGGAAAAGGGCCGGAGAAGGCGGTCAGGCCGGGCGAGAGTTCCAGGAGCTCGGCCACAATTCCGATCTCGTCCCGGTCAAGGGCTCCGTGGAAGGGCAGCCCGGGGGGCGGGTCCAAGGGCCCCGGCAGGGACCCGGGCCTCCGGGGTCGGAGCCGAGGCACCCCGCCGAGGGGTGGTCGTCCCGGGCCAAGGCGGCGGGAGCCCGGGCAGGACTCCGCGGGGCAGGCCGGGCGGGAGTTCCAGGAGCCCGGCCGCGATTCCGACTTCTCCCCGGTGCCCTGCCCGGAGGCCGGGCAGGTCCGGGGGCCTTCGGCGCGGGCGGCGGGATGCTCCCGCGGGGGAGACGAGCCGTGCTGGGCCCCGGGAGGGAGGCCCGGGGTCGACCTGGCGCCGGGGCTCCGGCCCTGGAAGTCCCGATGAGGTTTTTCAAACGGGCCGTGCCCGGGCCTTCGCTCCAGGAGGGCGGACACTTTCGGCGGTTGCCCCCGGTGGCTGGGCCGGGTGCCGCATCTACAATATTGCCAGGAAAGGTCCGCGGAGATTTTCGGGGACACGCTTTTCGGGACCCTAGTTGCCCATCTTGGGTTCCAGGAGGTCGGGCAGGGGTACCTCCGGGACCGGACCGTGCTGCAGGAGGGGGTCAACCCCGGGTTTGGCTCCATGTCGACTGGAGCTCCGGCCCAGGGGCGGGCCGGGCGAGAGTTCCAGGAACCCGGCCGCGATTCCGGCTTCTCCCCGGTGCCCTGCCCGGAGGCCGGGCAGGTCCGGGGGCCTTCGGCGCGGGCGGCGGGCTGCTCCCGCGGGGGAGACGAGCCTCTCTGGGGCCCGGGAGGTTGGCCCTGGGTCGACCTGGCGCCGGGGCTCGGGCTCCGGAAGTCCGTATGAGGTTTTTGAAACGGGCCTTGCCCGGGCCTTCGCTCCAGGAGGGCGGACACTTTCGGCGGTTGCCCCCGGTGGCTGGGCCGGGTGCCGCATCTACAATATTGCCAGGAAAGGTTCGCGGAGATTTTCGGGGACACGGATTTCGGGACCCTAGATGCCCATCTTGGGTTCCAGGAGGTCGGACGGAGGAACCTCCGGGGCCGGACCGTGCTGCAGGAGGGGGTCAAAACCGAGTTTGGCTCCAAGTCGACTGGAGCCCCGGCCCGGGGGGCGGGCCGGGCGGGCAGGCCGGGCGAGAGTTCCAGGAACCCGGCCGCGATTCCGGCTTCGACCCGGTCGACTGCACGGCGGGCGTGCAGGCCGGGGGGCGACTCGCAGGGGCCCTTCCAGGCTGCGGGGCCCAGCGGTTGGAGCCCGGCTACCCCGGCGAGGGGCGGAAGAACCTGCACGGCGCGGCGGGAGAACCCGGCATGCTTCCGCGTGGCAGGCCGGGCAGGAGTTCCAGGAGCCCGGCCACGATTCCTACTTCTCCCCGGTGCCCTGCCCGGAGGCCGGGCGGGCCCGGGGGCCTTCGCCGCGGGCGGCGGGCGGCTTCCGCGGCGGAGACGAGCCTCTCTGGGGCCCGGGAGGTCGGCCCTGGGTCGACCTGGCGCCGGGGCTCGGGCTCCGGAAGTCCGTATGAGGTTTTTGAAACGGGCCTTGCCCGGGCCTTCGCTCCAGGAGGGCGGACACTTTCGGCGGTTGCCCCCGGTGGCTGGGCCGGGTGCCGCATCTACAATATTGCCAGGAAAGGTTCGCGGAGATTTTCGGGGACACGGATTTCGGGACCCTGGATGCCCATCTTGGGTTCCAGGAGGTCGGACGGAGGAACCTCCGGGGCCGGACCGTGCTGCAGGAGGGGGTCAAAACCGAGTTTGGCTCCATGTCGACTGGAGCCCCGGCCCGGGGGGCGGGCCGGGCGGGCAGGCCGGGCGAGAGTTCCAGGAACCCGGCCGCGATTCCGGCTTCGACCCGGTCGACTGCACGGCGGGCGTGCAGGCCGGGGGGCGACTCGCAGGGGCCCTTCCACGCTGCGGGGCCCAGCGGTTGGAGCCCGGCTACCCCGGCGAGGGGCGGAAGAACCTGCACGGCGCGGCGGGAGAACCCGGCATGCTTCCGCGTGGCAGGCCGGGCAGGAGTTCCAGGAGCCCGGCCACGATTCCTACTTCTCCCCGGTGCCCTGCCCGGAGGCCGGGCGGGCCCGGGGGCCTTCGCCGCGGGCGGCGGGCGGCTTCCGCGGCGGAGACGAGCCTCTCTGGGGCCCGGGAGGTCGGCCCTGGGTCGACCTGGCGCCGGGGCTCGGGCTCCGGAAGTCCGTATGAGGTTTTTGAAACGGGCCTTGCCCGGGCCTTCGCTCCAGGAGGGCGGACACTTTCGGCGGTTGCCCCCGGTGGCTGGGCCGGGTGCCGCATCTACAATATTGCCAGGAAAGGTTCGCGGAGATTTTCGGGGACACGGATTTCGGGACCCTGGATGCCCATCTTGGGTTCCAGGAGGTCGGACGGAGGAACCTCCGGGGCCGGACCGTGCTGCAGGAGGGGGTCAAAACCGAGTTTGGCTCCAAGTCGACTGGAGCCCCGGCCCGGGGGGCGGGCCGGGCGGGCAGGCCGGGCGAGAGTTCCAGGAACCCGGCCGCGATTCCGGCTTCGACCCGGTCGACTGCACGGCGGGCGTGCAGGCCGGGGGGCGACTCGCAGGGGCCCTTCCACGCTGCGGGGCCCAGCGGTTGGAGCCCGGCTACCCCGGCGAGGGGCGGAAGAACCTGCACGGCGCGGCGGGAGAACCCGGCATGCTTCCGCGTGGCAGGCCGGGCAGGAGTTCCAGGAGCCCGGCCACGATTCCTACTTCTCCCCGGTGCCCTGCCCGGAGGCCGGGCGGGCCCGGGGGCCTTCGGCGCGGGCGGCGGGCGGCTTCCGCGGCGGAGACGAGCCTCTCTGGGGCCCGGGAGGTCGGCCCTGGGTCGACCTGGCGCCGGGGCTCGGGCTCCGGAAGTCCGTATGAGGTTTTTGAAACGGGCCTTGCCCGGGCCTTCGCTCCAGGAGGGCGGACACTTTCGGCGGTTGCCCCCGGTGGCTGGGCCGGGTGCCGCATCTACAATATTGCCAGGAAAGGTTCGCGGAGATTTTCGGGGACACGGATTTCGGGACCCTGGATGCCCATCTTGGGTTCCAGGAGGTCGGACGGAGGAACCTCCGGGGCCGGACCGTGCTGCAGGAGGGGGTCAAAACCGAGTTTGGCTCCATGTCGACTGGAGCCCCGGCCCGGGGGGCGGGCCGGGCGGGCAGGCCGGGCGAGAGTTCCAGGAACCCGGCCGCGATTCCGGCTTCGACCCGGTCGACTGCACGGCGGGCGTGCAGGCCGGGGGGCGACTCGCAGGGGCCCTTCCAGGCTGCGGGGCCCAGCGGTTGGAGCCCGGCTACCCCGGCGAGGGGCGGAAGAACCTGCACGGCGCGGCGGGAGAACCCGGCATGCTTCCGCGTGGCAGGCCGGGCAGGAGTTCCAGGAGCCCGGCCACGATTCCTACTTCTCCCCGGTGCCCTGCCCGGAGGCCGGGCGGGCCCGGGGGCCTTCGCCGCGGGCGGCGGGCGGCTTCCGCGGCGGAGACGAGCCTCTCTGGGGCCCGGGAGGTCGGCCCTGGGTCGACCTGGCGCCGGGGCTCGGGCTCCGGAAGTCCGTATGAGGTTTTTGAAACGGGCCTTGCCCGGGCCTTCGCTCCAGGAGGGCGGACACTTTCGGCGGTTGCCCCCGGTGGCTGGGCCGGGTGCCGCATCTACAATATTGCCAGGAAAGGTTCGCGGAGATTTTCGGGGACACGGATTTCGGGACCCTGGATGCCCATCTTGGGTTCCAGGAGGTCGGACGGAGGAACCTCCGGGGCCGGACCGTGCTGCAGGAGGGGGTCAAAACCGAGTTTGGCTCCATGTCGACTGGAGCCCCGGCCCGGGGGGCGGGCCGGGCGGGCAGGCCGGGCGAGAGTTCCAGGAACCCGGCCGCGATTCCGGCTTCGACCCGGTCGACTGCACGGCGGGCGTGCAGGCCGGGGGGCGACTCGCAGGGGCCCTTCCACGCTGCGGGGCCCAGCGGTTGGAGCCCGGCTACCCCGGCGAGGGGCGGAAGAACCTGCACGGCGCGGCGGGAGAACCCGGCATGCTTCCGCGTGGCAGGCCGGGCAGGAGTTCCAGGAGCCCGGCCACGATTCCTACTTCTCCCCGGTGCCCTGCCCGGAGGCCGGGCGGGCCCGGGGGCCTTCGCCGCGGGCGGCGGGCGGCTTCCGCGGCGGAGACGAGCCTCTCTGGGGCCCGGGAGGTCGGCCCTGGGTCGACCTGGCGCCGGGGCTCGGGCTCCGGAAGTCCGTATGAGGTTTTTGAAACGGGCCTTGCCCGGGCCTTCGCTCCAGGAGGGCGGACACTTTCGGCGGTTGCCCCCGGTGGCTGGGCCGGGTGCCGCATCTACAATATTGCCAGGAAAGGTTCGCGGAGATTTTCGGGGACACGGATTTCGGGACCCTGGATGCCCATCTTGGGTTCCAGGAGGTCGGACGGAGGAACCTCCGGGGCCGGACCGTGCTGCAGGAGGGGGTCAAAACCGAGTTTGGCTCCAAGTCGACTGGAGCCCCGGCCCGGGGGGCGGGCCGGGCGGGCAGGCCGGGCGAGAGTTCCAGGAACCCGGCCGCGATTCCGGCTTCGACCCGGTCGACTGCACGGCGGGCGTGCAGGCCGGGGGGCGACTCGCAGGGGCCCTTCCACGCTGCGGGGCCCAGCGGTTGGAGCCCGGCTACCCCGGCGAGGGGCGGAAGAACCTGCACGGCGCGGCGGGAGAACCCGGCATGCTTCCGCGTGGCAGGCCGGGCAGGAGTTCCAGGAGCCCGGCCACGATTCCTACTTCTCCCCGGTGCCCTGCCCGGAGGCCGGGCGGGCCCGGGGGCCTTCGGCGCGGGCGGCGGGCGGCTTCCGCGGCGGAGACGAGCCTCTCTGGGGCCCGGGAGGTCGGCCCTGGGTCGACCTGGCGCCGGGGCTCGGGCTCCGGAAGTCCGTATGAGGTTTTTGAAACGGGCCTTGCCCGGGCCTTCGCTCCAGGAGGGCGGACACTTTCGGCGGTTGCCCCCGGTGGCTGGGCCGGGTGCCGCATCTACAATATTGCCAGGAAAGGTTCGCGGAGATTTTCGGGGACACGGATTTCGGGACCCTGGATGCCCATCTTGGGTTCCAGGAGGTCGGACGGAGGAACCTCCGGGGCCGGACCGTGCTGCAGGAGGGGGTCAAAACCGAGTTTGGCTCCATGTCGACTGGAGCCCCGGCCCGGGGGGCGGGCCGGGCGGGCAGGCCGGGCGAGAGTTCCAGGAACCCGGCCGCGATTCCGGCTTCGACCCGGTCGACTGCACGGCGGGCGTGCAGGCCGGGGGGCGACTCGCAGGGGCCCTTCCACGCTGCGGGGCCCAGCGGTTGGAGCCCGGCTACCCCGGCGAGGGGCGGAAGAACCTGCACGGCGCGGCGGGAGAACCCGGCATGCTTCCGCGTGGCAGGCCGGGCAGGAGTTCCAGGAGCCCGGCCACGATTCCTACTTCTCCCCGGTGCCCTGCCCGGAGGCCGGGCGGGCCCGGGGGCCTTCGCCGCGGGCGGCGGGCGGCTTCCGCGGCGGAGACGAGCCTCTCTGGGGCCCGGGAGGTCGGCCCTGGGTCGACCTGGCGCCGGGGCTCGGGCTCCGGAAGTCCGTATGAGGTTTTTGAAACGGGCCTTGCCCGGGCCTTCGCTCCAGGAGGGCGGACACTTTCGGCGGTTGCCCCCGGTGGCTGGGCCGGGTGCCGCATCTACAATATTGCCAGGAAAGGTTCGCGGAGATTTTCGGGGACACGGATTTCGGGACCCTGGATGCCCATCTTGGGTTCCAGGAGGTCGGACGGAGGAACCTCCGGGGCCGGACCGTGCTGCAGGAGGGGGTCAAAACCGAGTTTGGCTCCAAGTCGACTGGAGCCCCGGCCCGGGGGGCGGGCCGGGCGGGCAGGCCGGGCGAGAGTTCCAGGAACCCGGCCGCGATTCCGGCTTCGACCCGGTCGACTGCACGGCGGGCGTGCAGGCCGGGGGGCGACTCGCAGGGGCCCTTCCAGGCTGCGGGGCCCAGCGGTTGGAGCCCGGCTACCCCGGCGAGGGGCGGAAGAACCTGCACGGCGCGGCGGGAGAACCCGGCATGCTTCCGCGGGGCAGGCCGGGCAGGAGTTCCAGGAGCCCGGCCACGATTCCTACTTCTCCCCGGTGCCCTGCGCGGAGGCCGGGCGGGCCCGGGGGCCTTCGGCGCGGGCATCAGGCGGCTTCCGCGGCGGAGACGTGCCTCTCTGGGGCCCGGGAGGTCGGCCCTGGGTCGACCTGGCGCCCGGGCTCGCGCTCCGGAAGTCCGTATGAGGTTTTTCAAACGGGCCTTGCCCGGGCCTTCGCTCCAGGAGGGCGGACACTTTCGGCGGTTGGCCCCGGTGGCTGGGCCGGGTGCCGCATCTACAATATTGCCAAGAAAGGTTCGCGGAGATTTTGGGGGACTCGGTTTTCAGGACCCTAAATGCCCATGTTCGGTTCCAGAAAGTCGGTCAGAGGAACCTCCGGGGCAAAAGAACCGTGCCGCGCTGCCTTGTCAACCGAGCGTGGAGGCAGCGTGCCCCGAT
>NW_026775324.1:17500-22500 GCF_030867095.1 Alligator mississippiensis | reverse complement strand
GGCCTTCGGCGCGGGCGGCGGGATGCTCCCGCGGGGGAGACGAGCCGTGCTGGGCCCCGGGAGGGAGGCCCGGGGTCGACCTGGCGCCGGGGCTCCGGCCCTGGAAGTCCCGATGAGGTTTTTCAAACGGGCCGTGCCCGGGCCTTCGCTCCAGGAGGGCGGACACTTTCGGCGGTTGCCCCCGGTGGCTGGGCCGGGTGCCGCATCTACAATATTGCCAGGAAAGGTCCGCGGAGATTTTCGGGGACACGCTTTTCGGGACCCTAGTTGCCCATCTTGGGTTCCAGGAGGTCGGGCAGGGGTACCTCCGGGACCGGACCGTGCTGCAGGAGGGGGTCAACCCCGGGTTTGGCTCCATGTCGACTGGAGCTCCGGCCCAGGGGCGGGCCGGGCGAGAGTTCCAGGAACCCGGCCGCGATTCCGGCTTCTCCCCGGTGCCCTGCCCGGAGGCCGGGCAGGTCCGGGGGCCTTCGGCGCGGGCGGCGGGCTGCTCCCGCGGGGGAGACGAGCCTCTCTGGGGCCCGGGAGGTTGGCCCTGGGTCGACCTGGCGCCGGGGCTCGGGCTCCGGAAGTCCGTATGAGGTTTTTCAAACGGGCCGTGCCCGGGCCTTCGCTCCAGGAGGGCGGACACTTTCGGCGGTTCGTCCCGGTGGCTGGGCCGGGTGCCGCATCTACAATATTGCCGAGAAAGGTCCGCGGAGATTTTCGGGGACACGGTTTCCGGGACCCTAGATGCCCATCTTGGGTTCCAGGAGCTCGGACGGAGGAACCTCCGGGGCCGGACCGTGCTGCAGGAGGGGTTCAACCGCGAGTTTGGCTCCATGTCGACTGGAGCTCCGGCCCAGGGGCGGGCCGAGCGGCTTGGCCGGGCGAGAGTTCCAGGAGCCCGGCCGCGATTCCGGCTTCTCCCCGGTGCCCTGCCCGGAGGCCGGGCGGGTCCGGGGGCCTTCGGCGCGGGCAGCGGGCTGCTCCCGCGGGGGAGACGAGCCGCCCTAACGCCCGGGAGGGAGGCCCGGGGTCGACCTGGCTCCCGAGCTCCGGCCCTGGAAGTCCGTATGAGGATTTTCAAACGGGCCGTGCCCGGGCCTTCGCTCCAGGAGGCCGGACACTTTCGGCGGTTGCTCCCGGCGGCTGGGCCGGGTGCCGCATCTACAATATTGCCGAGAAAGGTCCGCGGAGATTTTCGGGGACACGGGTTTCGGGACCCTAGATGCCCATCTTGGGTTCCAGGAGCTCGGACGGAGGAACCTCCGGGGCCGGACCGTGCTGCAGGAGAGGTTCAACCGCGAGTTTGGCTCCATGTCGACTGGAGCTCCGGCCCAGGGGCGGGCCGAGCGGCTTGGCCGGGCGAGAGTTCCAGGAGCCCGGCCGCGATTCCGGCTTCTCCCCGGTGCCCTGCCCGGAGGCCGGGCAGGTCCGGGGGCCTTCGGCGAGGGCGGCGGGCTGCTCCCGCGGGGGAGACGAGCCGTGCTGGGCCCCGGGAGGGAGGCCCGCGGTCGACCTGGCGCCGGGGCTCCGGCCCTGGAAGTCCGTATGAGGTTTTTCAAACGGGCCTTGCCCGGGCCTTCGCTCCAGGAGGCCGGACACTTTCGGCGGTTCGTCCCGGTGGCTGGGCCGGGTGCCGCATCTGCAATATTGCCAGGAAAGGTTCGCGGAGATTTTCGAGGACACGGGTTTCGGGACCCTAGATGCCCATCTTGGGTTCCAGGAGCTCGGACGGAGGAACCTCCGGGGCCGGACCGTGCTGCAGGCGAGGGTCAACCCCGAGTTTGGCTCCATGTCGACTGGCGCTCCGGCCCGGGGGGCGGGCCGGGCGGGCAGGCCGGGCGAGAGTTCCAGGAACCCGGCCGCGATTCCGGCTTCGACCCGGTCGACTGCACGGCGGGCGTGCAGGCCGGCGGCGACTCCCAGGGCCCCTTCCAGGCTGCGGGGCCCAGCGGTTGGAGCCCGGCTACCCCGGCGAGGGGCGGAAGAACCTGCACGGCGCGGCCGGAGAACCCGGCATGCATGCGCGGGGCAGGCCGGGCAGGAGTTCCAGGAGCCCGGCCACGATTCCTACTTCTCCCCGGTGCCCTGCCCGGAGGCCGGGCGGGCCCGGGGGCCTTCGGCGCGGGCGGCGGGCGGCTTCCGCGGCGGAGACGAGCCTCTCTGGGGCCCGGGAGGTCGGCCCTGGGTCGACCTGGCGCCGGGGCTCGGGCTCCGGAAGTCCGTATGAGGTTTTTGAAACGGGCCTTGCCCGGGCCTTCGCTCCAGGAGGGCGGACACTTTCGGCGGTTGCCCCCGGTGGCTGGGCCGGGTGCCGCATCTACAATATTGCCAGGAAAGGTTCGCGGAGATTTTCGGGGACACGGATTTCGGGACCCTAGATGCCCATCTTGGGTTCCAGGAGGTCGGACGGAGGAACCTCCGGGGCCGGACCGTGCTGCAGGAGGGGGTCAAAACCGAGTTTGGCTCCAAGTCGACTGGAGCCCCGGCCCGGGGGGCGGGCCGGGCGGGCAGGCCGGGCGAGAGTTCCAGGAACCCGGCCGCGATTCCGGCTTCGACCCGGTCGACTGCACGGCGGGCGTGCAGGCCGGGGGGCGACTCGCAGGGGCCCTTCCAGGCTGCGGGGCCCAGCGGTTGGAGCCCGGCTACCCCGGCGAGGGGCGGAAGAACCTGCACGGCGCGGCGGGAGAACCCGGCATGCTTCCGCGTGGCAGGCCGGGCAGGAGTTCCAGGAGCCCGGCCACGATTCCTACTTCTCCCCGGTGCCCTGCCCGGAGGCCGGGCGGGCCCGGGGGCCTTCGCCGCGGGCGGCGGGCGGCTTCCGCGGCGGAGACGAGCCTCTCTGGGGCCCGGGAGGTCGGCCCTGGGTCGACCTGGCGCCGGGGCTCGGGCTCCGGAAGTCCGTATGAGGTTTTTGAAACGGGCCTTGCCCGGGCCTTCGCTCCAGGAGGGCGGACACTTTCGGCGGTTGCCCCCGGTGGCTGGGCCGGGTGCCGCATCTACAATATTGCCAGGAAAGGTTCGCGGAGATTTTCGGGGACACGGATTTCGGGACCCTGGATGCCCATCTTGGGTTCCAGGAGGTCGGACGGAGGAACCTCCGGGGCCGGACCGTGCTGCAGGAGGGGGTCAAAACCGAGTTTGGCTCCATGTCGACTGGAGCCCCGGCCCGGGGGGCGGGCCGGGCGGGCAGGCCGGGCGAGAGTTCCAGGAACCCGGCCGCGATTCCGGCTTCGACCCGGTCGACTGCACGGCGGGCGTGCAGGCCGGGGGGCGACTCGCAGGGGCCCTTCCACGCTGCGGGGCCCAGCGGTTGGAGCCCGGCTACCCCGGCGAGGGGCGGAAGAACCTGCACGGCGCGGCGGGAGAACCCGGCATGCTTCCGCGTGGCAGGCCGGGCAGGAGTTCCAGGAGCCCGGCCACGATTCCTACTTCTCCCCGGTGCCCTGCCCGGAGGCCGGGCGGGCCCGGGGGCCTTCGCCGCGGGCGGCGGGCGGCTTCCGCGGCGGAGACGAGCCTCTCTGGGGCCCGGGAGGTCGGCCCTGGGTCGACCTGGCGCCGGGGCTCGGGCTCCGGAAGTCCGTATGAGGTTTTTGAAACGGGCCTTGCCCGGGCCTTCGCTCCAGGAGGGCGGACACTTTCGGCGGTTGCCCCCGGTGGCTGGGCCGGGTGCCGCATCTACAATATTGCCAGGAAAGGTTCGCGGAGATTTTCGGGGACACGGATTTCGGGACCCTGGATGCCCATCTTGGGTTCCAGGAGGTCGGACGGAGGAACCTCCGGGGCCGGACCGTGCTGCAGGAGGGGGTCAAAACCGAGTTTGGCTCCAAGTCGACTGGAGCCCCGGCCCGGGGGGCGGGCCGGGCGGGCAGGCCGGGCGAGAGTTCCAGGAACCCGGCCGCGATTCCGGCTTCGACCCGGTCGACTGCACGGCGGGCGTGCAGGCCGGGGGGCGACTCGCAGGGGCCCTTCCACGCTGCGGGGCCCAGCGGTTGGAGCCCGGCTACCCCGGCGAGGGGCGGAAGAACCTGCACGGCGCGGCGGGAGAACCCGGCATGCTTCCGCGTGGCAGGCCGGGCAGGAGTTCCAGGAGCCCGGCCACGATTCCTACTTCTCCCCGGTGCCCTGCCCGGAGGCCGGGCGGGCCCGGGGGCCTTCGGCGCGGGCGGCGGGCGGCTTCCGCGGCGGAGACGAGCCTCTCTGGGGCCCGGGAGGTCGGCCCTGGGTCGACCTGGCGCCGGGGCTCGGGCTCCGGAAGTCCGTATGAGGTTTTTGAAACGGGCCTTGCCCGGGCCTTCGCTCCAGGAGGGCGGACACTTTCGGCGGTTGCCCCCGGTGGCTGGGCCGGGTGCCGCATCTACAATATTGCCAGGAAAGGTTCGCGGAGATTTTCGGGGACACGGATTTCGGGACCCTGGATGCCCATCTTGGGTTCCAGGAGGTCGGACGGAGGAACCTCCGGGGCCGGACCGTGCTGCAGGAGGGGGTCAAAACCGAGTTTGGCTCCATGTCGACTGGAGCCCCGGCCCGGGGGGCGGGCCGGGCGGGCAGGCCGGGCGAGAGTTCCAGGAACCCGGCCGCGATTCCGGCTTCGACCCGGTCGACTGCACGGCGGGCGTGCAGGCCGGGGGGCGACTCGCAGGGGCCCTTCCACGCTGCGGGGCCCAGCGGTTGGAGCCCGGCTACCCCGGCGAGGGGCGGAAGAACCTGCACGGCGCGGCGGGAGAACCCGGCATGCTTCCGCGTGGCAGGCCGGGCAGGAGTTCCAGGAGCCCGGCCACGATTCCTACTTCTCCCCGGTGCCCTGCCCGGAGGCCGGGCGGGCCCGGGGGCCTTCGCCGCGGGCGGCGGGCGGCTTCCGCGGCGGAGACGAGCCTCTCTGGGGCCCGGGAGGTCGGCCCTGGGTCGACCTGGCGCCGGGGCTCGGGCTCCGGAAGTCCGTATGAGGTTTTTGAAACGGGCCTTGCCCGGGCCTTCGCTCCAGGAGGGCGGACACTTTCGGCGGTTGCCCCCGG
>NW_026775324.1:0-2500 GCF_030867095.1 Alligator mississippiensis | reverse complement strand
GAGGTTGGCCCTGGGTCGACCTGGCGCCGGGGCTCGGGCTCCGGAAGTCCGTATGAGGTTTTTCAAACGGGCCGTGCCCGGGCCTTCGCTCCAGGAGGGCGGACACTTTCGGCGGTTCGTCCCGGTGGCTGGGCCGGGTGCCGCATCTACAATATTGCCGAGAAAGGTCCGCGGAGATTTTCGGGGACACGGTTTCCGGGACCCTAGATGCCCATCTTGGGTTCCAGGAGCTCGGACGGAGGAACCTCCGGGGCCGGACCGTGCTGCAGGAGGGGTTCAACCGCGAGTTTGGCTCCATGTCGACTGGAGCTCCGGCCCAGGGGCGGGCCGAGCGGCTTGGCCGGGCGAGAGTTCCAGGAGCCCGGCCGCGATTCCGGCTTCTCCCCGGTGCCCTGCCCGGAGGCCGGGCGGGTCCGGGGGCCTTCGGCGCGGGCAGCGGGCTGCTCCCGCGGGGGAGACGAGCCGCCCTAACGCCCGGGAGGGAGGCCCGGGGTCGACCTGGCTCCCGAGCTCCGGCCCTGGAAGTCCGTATGAGGATTTTCAAACGGGCCGTGCCCGGGCCTTCGCTCCAGGAGGCCGGACACTTTCGGCGGTTGCTCCCGGCGGCTGGGCCGGGTGCCGCATCTACAATATTGCCGAGAAAGGTCCGCGGAGATTTTCGGGGACACGGGTTTCGGGACCCTAGATGCCCATCTTGGGTTCCAGGAGCTCGGACGGAGGAACCTCCGGGGCCGGACCGTGCTGCAGGAGAGGTTCAACCGCGAGTTTGGCTCCATGTCGACTGGAGCTCCGGCCCAGGGGCGGGCCGAGCGGCTTGGCCGGGCGAGAGTTCCAGGAGCCCGGCCGCGATTCCGGCTTCTCCCCGGTGCCCTGCCCGGAGGCCGGGCAGGTCCGGGGGCCTTCGGCGAGGGCGGCGGGCTGCTCCCGCGGGGGAGACGAGCCGTGCTGGGCCCCGGGAGGGAGGCCCGCGGTCGACCTGGCGCCGGGGCTCCGGCCCTGGAAGTCCGTATGAGGTTTTTCAAACGGGCCTTGCCCGGGCCTTCGCTCCAGGAGGCCGGACACTTTCGGCGGTTCGTCCCGGTGGCTGGGCCGGGTGCCGCATCTGCAATATTGCCAGGAAAGGTTCGCGGAGATTTTCGAGGACACGGGTTTCGGGACCCTAGATGCCCATCTTGGGTTCCAGGAGCTCGGACGGAGGAACCTCCGGGGCCGGACCGTGCTGCAGGCGAGGGTCAACCCCGAGTTTGGCTCCATGTCGACTGGCGCTCCGGCCCGGGGGGCGGGCCGGGCGGGCAGGCCGGGCGAGAGTTCCAGGAACCCGGCCGCGATTCCGGCTTCGACCCGGTCGACTGCACGGCGGGCGTGCAGGCCGGCGGCGACTCCCAGGGCCCCTTCCAGGCTGCGGGGCCCAGCGGTTGGAGCCCGGCTACCCCGGCGAGGGGCGGAAGAACCTGCACGGCGCGGCCGGAGAACCCGGCATGCATGCGCGGGGCAGGCCGGGCAGGAGTTCCAGGAGCCCGGCCACGATTCCTACTTCTCCCCGGTGCCCTGCCCGGAGGCCGGGCGGGCCCGGGGGCCTTCGGCGCGGGCGGCGGGCGGCTTCCGCGGCGGAGACGAGCCTCTCTGGGGCCCGGGAGGTCGGCCCTGGGTCGACCTGGCGCCGGGGCTCGGGCTCCGGAAGTCCGTATGAGGTTTTTGAAACGGGCCTTGCCCGGGCCTTCGCTCCAGGAGGGCGGACACTTTCGGCGGTTGCCCCCGGTGGCTGGGCCGGGTGCCGCATCTACAATATTGCCAGGAAAGGTTCGCGGAGATTTTCGGGGACACGGATTTCGGGACCCTAGATGCCCATCTTGGGTTCCAGGAGGTCGGACGGAGGAACCTCCGGGGCCGGACCGTGCTGCAGGAGGGGGTCAAAACCGAGTTTGGCTCCAAGTCGACTGGAGCCCCGGCCCGGGGGGCGGGCCGGGCGGGCAGGCCGGGCGAGAGTTCCAGGAACCCGGCCGCGATTCCGGCTTCGACCCGGTCGACTGCACGGCGGGCGTGCAGGCCGGGGGGCGACTCGCAGGGGCCCTTCCAGGCTGCGGGGCCCAGCGGTTGGAGCCCGGCTACCCCGGCGAGGGGCGGAAGAACCTGCACGGCGCGGCGGGAGAACCCGGCATGCTTCCGCGTGGCAGGCCGGGCAGGAGTTCCAGGAGCCCGGCCACGATTCCTACTTCTCCCCGGTGCCCTGCCCGGAGGCCGGGCGGGCCCGGGGGCCTTCGCCGCGGGCGGCGGGCGGCTTCCGCGGCGGAGACGAGCCTCTCTGGGGCCCGGGAGGTCGGCCCTGGGTCGACCTGGCGCCGGGGCTCGGGCTCCGGAAGTCCGTATGAGGTTTTTGAAACGGGCCTTGCCCGGGCCTTCGCTCCAGGAGGGCGGACACTTTCGGCGGTTGCCCCCGGTGGCTGGGCCGGGTGCCGCATCTACAATATTGCCAGGAAAGGTTCGCGGAGATTTTCGGGGA
>NW_026775323.1:0-79234 GCF_030867095.1 Alligator mississippiensis | reverse complement strand
GTGTTTCTCATTGTAGAAGTTGAGTTTGTTCTTGTAGTAGTAGTAGCGGTTGTTCTTGTAATAGTTGTAGTAGTAGTACCTGTAGTGGTTGGTCTTAAAATAGTTGTATTAGTAGTAGTAGTAGTGGTTGTTCTTGTAATAGTTGTAGTAGTAGCAGTAGTAGTGGTGGTTGTTTTTGTAGTAGTAGTAGTGGTTGTTCTTGTAATAGTTGTAGATGTAGTACTAATAGTGGTTGTTCTTGTAGTAGTTGTAGTGGTTGATCTTGTTGTAGTGGTACTAGTAGTAGTAGTAGTGGTTGTTCTTGTAGTAGTAGTAGTACTAGTAGAAGTGGTTGTTCTTGTAGTAGTAGTAGTGCTTGTTTTTGTAATAGTAGTAGCAATAGTAGTGGTTGTTGTTGTTGTAGTAGTAGTGGTTGTTCTTGTAGTAGTAGTAGTGGTTGTACTTGTAGTAGTAGTAGTAGTAATAGTAGTAGTAGTTGTAGTGGTTTTTCTTGTAGTAGTAGTAGTAGTAGTAGTAGTAGTAGTAGTAGTAGTGGTTGTTCTTGTAGTAGTAGTAGTAGTAGAAGTGGTTGTTCTTGTAGAAGTAGTAGTGGTTGTTCTTGTAATATTAGTAGTAGTACTGGTGGTTCTTGTTGTAGTAGAAGTGGTTGTTCTTGTAGCAGTATTGGTGTACTTGTAGTAGTAGTAGTAGTAGTAGTTGTAGTGGTTGTTCTTGTAGTAGTAGTAGTAGAAGTGTTTTTTCTTGTAGTAGTATGGGTGTACTTGTAGTAGTAGTAGTGGTAGTTGTAGTGGTTGTTCTTGTAGTAGTAGTAGTGGTTGTTCTTGTAGTAGTAGTAGTAGTAGTAGTAGTGGGTTTTCTTGTAGTAGTAGTAGTGGTTGTTCTTGTAATATTAGAAGTAGTAGTAGTGGTGGTTCTTGTTGTAGTAGTAGTGGTTGTTATTGTAGTAGTAGTAGGGGTTGTTCTTGTAGTAGTAGTGGTGGCACTTTTAGTAGTAGTAGTAGTTGTAGTGGTTGTTCTTGAAGTAGTAGTAGTAGTAGTGGTTGTTCTTGTAGTAGTAGTAGTTGTTGTTCTTGTAATGGTAGTAGTAGTAGTGGTTGTTCTATTACTAGTAGTGGTTGTATTGTAATAGTAGTAGTAGTAGTGGTCTTTGTTCTTGTAGTAGTAGTAGTGGTTGTTCTTGTAGTAGTAGTAGTAGTAATAGAAGTAGTAGTTGTAGTGGTTTTTCTTGTAGTAGTAGTAGTAGTAGTAGTAGTAGTAGTGGTTGTTCTTGTAGTAGTAGTAGTAGTAGAAGTGGTTGTTCTTGTAGAAGTAGTAGTGGTTGTTCTTGTAATATTAGTAGTAGTACTGGTGGTTCTTGTTGTAGTAGTAGTGGTTGTTCTTGTAGCAGTATTGGTGTACTTGTAGTAGTAGTAGTTGTAGTGGTTGTTCTTGTAGTAGTAGTAGTAGTAGAAGTGGTTGTTCTTGTAGTAGTATGGGTGTACTTGTAGTAGTAGTAGTGGTAGTTGTAGTGGTTGTTCTTGAAGTAGTAGTAGTGGTTGTTCTTGTAGTAGTAGTAGTGGTTGTTCTTGTAATATTAGAAGTAGTAGTAGTGGTGGTTCTTGTTGTAGTAGTAGTGGTTGTTATTGTAGTAGTAGTAGTGGTTGTTCTTGTAATAGTAGTAGTAGTAGTAGTGGTAGTGGTTTTTCTGGTAGTAGTAGTAGTGGTTGTTCTTGTAATATTAGAAGTAGTAGTAGTGGAAGTTCTTCTTGTAGTAGTAGTGGTTGTTATTGTAGTAGTAGTAGTGGTTGTTCTTGTAATAGTACTAGTAGTAGTAGTGGTTGTTCTTGTAGTAGTAGTGGTTGCACTTGTAGTAGTTGTAGTGGTTGTTCTTGAAGTAGTAGTAGTAGTAGTAGTGGTTGATCTTGTAGTAGTATTAGTGGTTGTTCTTGTAATGGTAGTAGTAGTAGTGGTTGTTCTTGCAGTAGTAAGTGGTAGTACTTGTAGTAGTAGTAGTAGTGGTCTTTGTTCTTGTAGTAGTAATAGTGGTTGTTCTTGTAGTAGTAGAAGTAGTAGTTTAGTAGTGGTTGTTCTTGTAGTAGTAGTAGTGCTTGTTCTTGTGGTAGTAGTAGTAGCAGAAGAGGTTGTTCTTGTAGTAGTAGTAGTGGTTGCTCTTGTAATAGTAGTACTAGTAGTAGTGGTTGTTCTTGTATTAGTAGTGGTTGTACTTGTAGTAGTAGTAGTAGTTGTTGTAGTGGTTGTTCTTGTAGTAGTAGTAGTGGTTGTTCTTGTAGTAGTAGTAGTAGTGGTCCTGGTTGTTCTTGTAGAAGTAGTAGTGGTTGTTCTTGTAATAGTTGTAGTACTAGTAGTAGTAGTGGTTTTTCTTGTAATAGTAGTAGTAGCAGTAGTGGTTGTTCTTGTACTAGTAGTAGTGGTTGTTGTTGTAGTAGTATTTGTAGTAGTAGTAGTAGTGATGGTTCTTCTTGTAGTAGTAGTAGTGGAAGTTGTATTGGTTGTTCTTGTAGTAGTAGTGGTTGTTCTTGTAGTATTAGTAGTGGTTGTTCTTGTAGTAGTAGTAGTAGAGGTTGTTCTTGTAGTAGTAGTAGTGGTTGCTCTTGTAGTAGTAGTAGTAGTAGTAGTAGTAGTAGTAGTAGTAATGGTTCTTCTTGTAGTAGTATGAGTGGTAGTTGTACTGGTTGTTCTTGTAGTAGTAGTAGGGGATGTTTTTGTAGTAGTAGTAGTGGTTGTTCTTGTAGTATTAGTAGTGGTTGTTCTTGTAGTAGTAGTAGTAGAGGTTGTTCTTGTAGTAGTAGTAGTGGTTGCTCTTGTAGTAGTAGTAGTAGTAGTAGTAGTAATGGTTCTTCTTGTAGTAGTATAAGTGGTAGTTGTACTGGTTGTTCTTGTAGTAGTAGTAGGGGATGTTTTTGTAGTAGTAGTAGTGGTTGTTCTTGTAGTATTAGTACTGGTTGTTCTTGTAGTAGTAGTAGTAGAGGTTGTTCTTGTAGTAGTAGTAGTGGTTGTTGTTGTTGTAGTAGTAGTGGTTGTTATTGTAGTAGTAGTAGTGGTTGTTCTTGGAATAGTAGTAGTAGTAGTAGTGGTTGTTCTTGTAGTAGTAGTGGTTGCACTTTTAGTAGTAGTAGTAGTTGTAGTGGTTGTTCTTGTACTAGTAGTAGTAGTAGTAGTAGTGGTTGTTCTTGTAGTAGTAGTAGTGGTTGTTCTTGTAATGGTAGTAGTAGTAGTGGTTGTTCTTGTAGTTAATATTGGTGTACTTGTAGAAGTAGTAGTGGTAGTTGTAGTGGTTGTTCTTGAAGTAGTAGTAGTGGTTGTTCTTGTAGTAGTATTGGTGTACTTGTAGTAGTAGTAGTAGTTGTAGTGGTTGTTCTTGTAGTAGTAGTAGTAGTAGAAGTGGTTGTTTTTGTAGTAGTATTGGTGTACTTGTAGTAGTAGTAGTGGTAGTTGTAGAGGTGGTTCTTGTTTTAGTAGTAGTGGTTGTTATTGTAGTAGTAGTAGTGGTTGTTCTTGTAATAGTAGTAGTAGTAGTAGTGGTAGTGGTTTTTCTTGTAGTAGTAGTAGTGGTTGTTCTTGTAATATTAGAAGTAGTAGTAGTGGAAGTTCTTCTTGTAGTAGTAGTGGTTGTTATTGTAGTCGTAGTAGTGGTTGTTCTTGTAATAGTACTAGTAGTAGTACTGGTTGTTCTTGTAGTAGTATTGGTTGCACTTGTAGTAGTAGTAGTTGTAGTGGTTGTTCTTGAAGTAGTAGTAGTAGTAGTAGTAGTAGTAGTGGTTGATCTTGTAGTAGTAGTAGTGGTTGTTCTTGTAAAGGTAGTAGTAGCAGTGGTTGTTCTTGCAGTAGTAAGTGGTAGTGCTTGTAGTAGTAGTAGTAGTAGTGGTCTTTGTTCTTGTAGTAGTAATAGTGGTTGTTCTTGTAGTAGTAGAAGTAGTAGTTTAGTAGTGGTTGTTCTTGTAGTAGTAGTAGTAGTGCTTGTTCTTGTGGTAGTAGTAGTAGCAGAAGAGGTTGTTCTTGTAGTAGTAGTAGTGGTTGCTCTTGTAATAGTAGTACTAGTAGTAGTGGTTGTTCTTGTATTAGTAGTGGTTGTACTTGTAGTAGTAGTAGTAGTTGTTGTAGTGGTTGTTCTTGTAGTAGTAGTAGTGGTTTTTATTTTAGTAGTAGTAGTAGTGGTCCTGGTTGTTCTTGTAGAAGTAGTAGTGGTTGTTCTTGTAATAGTTGTAGTACTAGTAGTAGTAGTGGTTTTTCTTGTAATAGTAGTAGTATCAGTAGTGGTTGTTCTTGTAGTAGTAGTACAGGTTGTTCTTGTAGTAGTAGTGGTTGTAGTAGTAGTAGTAGTAGTAGTAGTAGTAGTAGTAATGGTTCTTCTTGTAGTAGTAGTAGTGGTAGTTGTAGTGGTTGTTCTTGTAGTAGTAGTAGTGGTGTTTCTCATTGTAGAAGTTGAGTTTGTTCTTGTAGTAGTAGTAGCGGTTGTTCTTGTAATAGTTGTAGTAGTAGTACCTGTAGTGGTTGGTCTTAAAATAGTTGTATTAGTAGTAGTAGTAGTGGTTGTTCTTGTAATAGTTGTAGTAGTAGCAGTAGTAGTGGTGGTTGTTTTTGTAGTAGTAGTAGTGGTTGTTCTTGTAATAGTTGTAGATGTAGTACTAATAGTGGTTGTTCTTGTAGTAGTTGTAGTGGTTGATCTTGTTGTAGTGGTACTAGTAGTAGTAGTAGTGGTTGTTCTTGTAGTAGTAGTAGTACTAGTAGAAGTGGTTGTTCTTGTAGTAGTAGTAGTGCTTGTTATTGTAATAGTAGTAGCAATAGTAGTGGTTGTTGTTGTTGTAGTAGTAGTGGTTGTTCTTGTAGTAGTAGTAGTGGTTGTACTTGTAGTAGTAGTAGTAGTAATAGTAGTAGTAGTTGTAGTGGTTTTTCTTGTAGTAGTAGTAGTAGTAGTAGTAGTAGTAGTAGTAGTAGTAGTAGTGGTTGTTCTTGTAGTAGTAGTAGTAGTAGAAGTGGTTGTTCTTGTAGTAGTAGTAGTGGTTGTTCTTGTAGTAGTAGTAGTAGTGGTCCTGGTTGTTCTTGTAGAAGTAGTAGTGGTTGTTCTTGTAATAGTTGTAGTACTAGTAGTAGTAGTGGTTTTTCTTGTAATAGTAGTAGTAGCAGTAGTGGTTGTTCTTGTAGTAGTAGTAGTGGTTGTTGTTGTAGTAGTATTTGTAGTAGTAGTAGTAGTGATGGTTCTTCTTGTAGTAGTAGTAGTGGAAGTTGTAGTGGTTGTTCTTGTAGTAGTAGTGGTTGTTCTTGTAATATTAGTAGTGGTTGTTCTTGTAGTAGTAGTAGTAGAGGTTGTTCTTGTATTAGTAGTAGTGGTTGCTCTTGTAGTAGTAGTAGTAGTAGTAGTAGTAGTAGTAATGGTTCTTCTTGTAGTAGTATGAGTGGTAGTTGTACTGGTTGTTCTTGTAGTAGTAGTAGGGGATGTTTTTGTAGTAGTAGTAGTGGTTGTTCTTGTAGTATTAGTAGTGGTTGTTCTTGTAGTAGTAGTAGTAGAGGTTGTTCTTGTAGTAGTAGTAGTGGTTGCTCTTGTAGTAGTAGTAGTAGTAGTAGTAGTAATGGTTCTTCTTGAAGTAGTATAAGTGGTAGTTGTACTGGTTGTTCTTGTAGCAGTAGTAGGGGATGTTTTTGTAGTAGTAGTAGTGGTTGTTCTTGTAGTATTAGTACTGGTTGTTCTTGTAGTAGTAGTAGTAGAGGTTGTTCTTGTAGTAGTAGTAGTGGTTGTTGTTGTTGTAGTAGTAGTGGTTGTTATTGTAGTAGTAGTAGTGGTTGTTCTTGGAATAGTAGTAGTAGTAGTAGTGGTTGTTCTTGTAGTAGTAGTGGTTGCACTTTTAGTAGTAGTAGTAGTTGTAGTGGTTGTTCTTGAACTAGTAGTAGTAGTAGTAGTAGTGGTTGTTCTTGTAGTAGTAGTAGTGGTTGTTCTTGTAATGGTAGTAGTAGTAGTGGTTGTTCTTGTAGTTAATATTGGTGTACTTGTGGTAGTAGTAGTGGTAGTTGTAGTGGTTGTTCTTGAAGTAGTAGTAGTGGTTGTTCTTGTAGTAGTATTGGTGTACTTGTAGTAGTAGTAGTAGTTGTAGTGGTTGTTCTTGTAGTAGTAGTAGTAGTAGTAGAAGTGGTTGTTTTTGTAGTAGTATTGGTGTACTTGTAGTAGTAGTAGTGGTAGTTGTAGTGGTTGTTCTTGAAGTAGTAGTAGTGGTTGTTCTTGTAGTAGTAGTAGTGGTTGTTCTTGTAATATTAGAAGTAGTAGTAGTGGTGGTTCTTGTTGTAGTAGTAGTGGTTGTTATTGTAGTAGTAGTAGTGGTTGTTCTTGTAATAGTAGTAGTAGTAGTAGTGGTAGTGGTTTTTCTTGTAGTAGTAGTAGTGGTTGTTCTTGTAATATTAGAAGTAGTAGTAGTGGTGGTTCTTGTTGTAGTAGTAGTGGTTGTTATTGTAGTAGTAGTAGTGGTTGTTCTTGTAATAGTACTAGTAGTAGTAGTGGTTGTTCTTGTAGTAGTAGTGGTTGCACTTGTAGTAGTAGTAGTAGTTGTAGTGGTTCTTCTTGAAGTAGTAGTAGTAGTAGTAGTGGTTGATCTTGTAGTAGTAGTAGTGGTTGTTCTTGTAATGGTAGTAGTAGTAGTGGTTGTTCTTGCAGTAGTAAGTGGTAGTACTTGTAGTAATAGTAGTAGTAGTGGTCTTTGTTCTTGTAGTAGTAATAGTGGTTGTTCTTGTAGTAGTAGAAGTAGTAGTTTAGTAGTGGTTGTTCTTGTAGTAGTAGTAGTGGTTGTTGTTGTTGTAGTAGTAGTGGTTGTTATTGTAGTAGTAGTAGTGGTTGTTCTTGGAATAGCAGTAGTAGTAGTGGTTGTTCTTGTAGTAGTAGTGGTTGCACTTTTAGTAGTAGTAGTAGTTGTAGTGGTTGTTCTTGAACTAGTAGTAGTAGTAGTAGTAGTGGTTGTTCTTGTAGTAGTAGTAGTGGTTGTTCTTGTAATATTAGAAGTAGTAGTAGTGGTGGTTCTTGTTGTAGTAGTAGTGGTTGTTATTGTAGTAGTAGTAGTGGTTGTTCTTGTAATAGTAGTAGTAGTAGTAGTGGTAGTGGTTTTTCTTGTAGTAGTAGTAGTGGTTGTTCTTGTAATATTAGAAGTAGTAGTAGTGGAAGTTCTTGTTGTAGTAGTAGTGGTTGTTATTGTAGTAGTAGTAGTGGTTGTTCTTGTAATAGTACTAGTAGTAGTAGTGGTTGTTCTTGTAGTAGTAGTGGTTGCACTTGTAGTAGTTGTAGTGGTTGTTCTTGAAGTAGTAGTAGTAGTAGTAGTGGTTGATCTTGTAGTAGTATTAGTGGTTGTTCTTGTAATGGTAGTAGTAGTAGTGGTTGTTCTTGCAGTAGTAAGTGGTAGTACTTGTAGTAGTAGTAGTAGTAGTGGTCTTTGTTCTTGTAGTAGTAATAGTGGTTGTTCTTGTAGTAGTAGAAGTAGTAGTTTAGTAGTGGTTGTTCTTGTAGTAGTAGTAGTGCTTGTTCTTGTGGTAGTAGTAGTAGCAGAAGAGGTTGTTCTTGTAGTAGTAGTAGTGGTTGCTCTTGTAATAGTAGTACTAGTAGTAGTGGTTGTTCTTGTATTAGTAGTGGTTGTACTTGTAGTAGTAGTAGTAGTTGTTGTAGTGGTTGTTCTTGTAGTAGTAGTAGTGGTTGTTCTTGTAGTAGTAGTAGTAGTGGTCCTGGTTGTTCTTGTAGAAGTAGTAGTGGTTGTTCTTGTAATAGTTGTAGTACTAGTAGTAGTAGTGGTTTTTCTTGTAATAGTAGTAGTAGCAGTAGTGGTTGTTCTTGTAGTAGTAGTAGTGGTTGTTGTTGTAGTAGTATTTGTAGTAGTAGTAGTAGTGCTGGTTCTTCTTGTAGTAGTAGTAGTGGAAGTTGTAGTGGTTGTTCTTGTAGTAGTAGTGGTTGTTCTTGTAGTATTAGTAGTGGTTGTTCTTGTAGTAGTAGTAGTAGAGGTTGTTCTTGTAGTAGTAGTAGTGGTTGCTCTTGTAGTAGTAGTAGTAGTAATGGTTCTTCTTGTAGTAGTATGAGTGGTAGTTGTACTGGTTGTTCTTGTAGTAGTAGTAGGGGATGTTTTTGTAGTAGTAGTAGTGGTTGTTCTTGTAGTATTAGTACTGGTTGTTCTTGTAGTAGTAGTAGTAGAGGTTGTTCTTGTAGTAGTAGTAGTGGTTGTTGTTGTTGTAGTAGTAGTGGTTGTTATTGTAGTAGTAGTAGTGGTTGTTCTTGGAATAGTAGTAGTAGTAGTAGTGGTTGTTCTTGTAGTAGTAGTGGTTGCACTTTTAGTAGTAGTAGTAGTTGTAGTGGTTGTTCTTGAACTAGTAGTAGTAGTAGTAGTAGTGGTTGTTCTTGTAGTAGTAGTAGTGGTTGTTCTTGTAATGGTAGTAGTAGTAGTGGTTGTTCTTGTAGTTAATATTGGTGTACTTGTAGTAGTAGTAGTGGTAGTTGTAGTGGTTGTTCTTGAAGTAGTAGTAGTGGTTGTTCTTGTAGTAGTATTGGTGTACTTGTAGTAGTAGTAGTAGTTGTAGTGGTTGTTCTTGTAGTAGTAGTAGTAGTAGAAGTGGTTGTTTTTGTAGTAGTATTGGTGTACTTGTAGTAGTAGTAGTGGTAGTTGTAGTGGTTGTTCTTGAAGTAGTAGTAGTGGTTGTTCTTGTAGTAGTAGTAGTGGTTGTTCTTGTAATATTAGAAGTAGTAGTAGTGGTGGTTCTTGTTGTAGTAGTAGTGGTTGTTATTGTAGTAGTAGTAGTGGTTGTTCTTGTAATAGTAGTAGTAGTAGTAGTGGTAGTGGTTTTTCTTGTAGTAGTAGTAGTGGTTGTTCTTGTAATATTAGAAGTAGTAGTAGTGGAAGTTCTTCTAGTAGTAGTAGTGGTTGTTATTGTAGTAGTAGTAGTGGTTGTTCTTGTAATAGTACTAGTAGTAGTAGTGGTTGTTCTTGTAGTAGTAGTGGTTGCACTTGTAGTAGTAGTAGTAGTTGTAGTGGTTGTTCTTGAAGTAGTAGTAGTAGTAGTAGTGGTTGATCTTGTAGTAGTAGTAGTGGTTGTTCTTGTAAAGGTAGTAGTAGTAGTGGTTGTTCTTGCAGTAGTAAGTGGTAGTGCTTGTAGTAGTAGTAGTAGTAGTGGTCTTTGTTCTTGTAGTAGTAATAGTGGTTGTTCTTGTAGTAGTAGAAGTAGTAGTTTAGTAGTGGTTGTTCTTGTAGTAGTAGTAGTGCTTGTTCTTGTGGTAGTAGTAGTAGCAGAAGAGGTTGTTCTTGTAGTAGTAGTAGTGGTTGCTCTTGTAATAGTAGTACTAGTAGTAGTGGTTGTTCTTGTATTAGTAGTGGTTGTACTTGTAGTAGTAGTAGTAGTTGTTGTAGTGGTTGTTCTTGTAGTAGTAGTAGTGGTTTTTATTTTAGTAGTAGTAGTAGTGGTCCTGGTTGTTCTTGTAGAAGTAGTAGTGGTTGTTCTTGTAATAGTTGTAGTACTAGTAGTAGTAGTGGTTTTTCTTGTAATAGTAGTAGTATCAGTAGTGGTTGTTCTTGTAGTAGTAGTACAGGTTGTTCTTGTAGTAGTAGTGGTTGTAGTAGTAGTAGTAGTAGTAATGGTTCTTCTTGTAGTAGTAGTAGTGGTAGTTGTAGTGGTTGTTCTTGTAGTAGTAGTAGTGGTGGTTCTCATTGTAGAAGTTGAGTTTGTTCTTGTAGTAGTAGTAGCGGTTGTTCTTGTAATAGTTGTAGTAGTAGTACCTGTAGTGGTTGGTCTTAAAATAGTTGTATTAGTAGTAGTAGTAGTGGTTGTTCTTGTAATAGTTGTAGTAGTAGCAGTAGTAGTGGTGGTTGTTTTTGTAGTAGTAGTAGTGGTTGTTCTTGTAATAGTTGTAGATGTAGTACTAATAGTGGTTGTTCTTGTAGTAGTTGTAGTGGTTGATCTTGTTGTAGTGGTACTAGTAGTAGTAGTAGTGGTTGTTCTTGTAGTAGTAGTAGTAGTAGTAGTAGTGGTAGTGGTTTTTCTTGTAGTAGTAGTAGTGGTTGTTCTTGTAATATTAGAAGTAGTAGTAGTGGTGGTTCTTGTTGTAGTAGTAGTGGTTGTTCTTGTAGTAGTAGTAGTGGTTGTTCTTGTAATAGTACTAGTAGTAGTAGTGGTTGTTCTTGTAGTAGTAGTGGTTGCACTTGTAGTAGTAGTAGTAGTTGTAGTGGTTGTTCTTGAAGTAGTAGTAGTAGTAGTAGTGGTTGATCTTGTAGTAGTAGTAGTGGTTGTTCTTGTAATGGTAGTAGTAGTAGTGGTTGTTCTTGCAGTAGTAAGTGGTAGTACTTGTAGTAATAGTAGTAGTAGTGGTCTTTGTTCTTGTAGTAGTAATAGTGGTTGTTCTTGTAGTAGTAGAAGTAGTAGTTTAGTAGTGGTTGTTGTTGTAGTAGTAGTAGTGGTTGTTGTTGTTGTAGTAGTAGTGGTTGTTATTGTAGTAGTAGTAGTGGTTGTTCTTGGAATAGCAGTAGTAGTAGTGGTTGTTCTTGTAGTAGTAGTGGTTGCACTTTTAGTAGTAGTAGTAGTTGTAGTGGTTGTTCTTGAACTAGTAGTAGTAGTAGTAGTAGTGGTTGTTCTTGTAGTAGTAGTAGTGCTTGTTCTTGTAATGGTAGTAGTAGTAGTGGTTGTTCTTGTAGTTAATATTGGTGTACTTGTAGTAGTAGTAGTGGTAGTTGTAGTGGTTGTTCTTGAAGTAGTAGTAGTGGTTGTTCTTGTAGTAGTATTGGTGTACTTGTAGTAGTAGTAGTAGTTGTAGTGGTTGTTCTTGTAGTAGTAGTAGTAGTAGTAGAAGTGGTTGTTTTTGTAGTAGTATTGGTGTACTTGTAGTAGTAGTAGTGGTAGCTGTAGTGGTTGTTCTTGAAGTAGTAGTAGTGGTTGTTCTTGTAGTAGTAGTAGTGGTTGTTCTTGTAATATTAGAAGTAGTAGTAGTGGTGGTTCTTGTTGTAGTAGTAGTGGTTGTTATTGAAGTAGTAGTAGTGGTTGTTCTTGTAATAGTAGTAGTAGTAGTAGTGGTAGTGGTTTTTCTTGTAGTAGTAGTAGTGGTTGTTCTTGTAATATTAGAAGTAGTAGTAGTGGAAGTTCTTCTTGTAGTAGTAGTGGTTGTTATTGTAGAAGTAGTAGTGGTTGTTCTTGTAATAGTACTAGTAGTAGTAGTGGTTGTTCTTGTAGTAGTAGTGGTTGCACTTGTAGTAGTTGTAGTGGTTGTTCTTGAAGTAGTAGTAGTAGTAGTAGTGGTTGATCTTGTAGTAGTATTAGTGGTTGTTCTTGTAATGGTAGTAGTAGTAGTGGTTGTTCTTGCAGTAGTAAGTGGTAGTACTTGTAGTAGTAGTAGTAGTGGTCTTTGTTCTTGTAGTAGTAATAGTGGTTGTTCTTGTAGTAGTAGAAGTAGTAGTTTAGTAGTGGTTGTTCTTGTAGTAGTAGTAGTGCTTGTTCTTGTGGTAGTAGTAGTAGCAGAAGAGGTTGTTCTTGTAGTAGTAGTAGTGGTTGCTCTTGTAATAGTAGTACTAGTAGTAGTGGTTGTTCTTGTATTAGTAGTGGTTGTACTTGTAGTAGTAGTAGTAGTTGTTGTAGTGGTTGTTCTTGTAGTAGTAGTAGTGGTTGTTCTTGTAGTAGTAGTAGTAGTGGTCCTGGTTGTTCTTGTTGTAGTAGTAGTGGTTGTTATTGTAGTAGTAGTAGGGGTTGTTCTTGTAGTAGTAGTGGTGGCACTTTTAGTAGTAGTAGTAGTTGTAGTGGTTGTTCTTGAAGTAGTAGTAGTAGTAGTGGTTGTTCTTGTAGTAGTAGTAGTTGTTGTTCTTGTAATGGTAGTAGTAGTAGTGGTTGTTCTATTACTAGTAGTGGTTGTATTGTAATAGTAGTAGTAGTAGTGGTCTTTGTTCTTGTAGTAGTAGTAGTGGTTGTTCTTGTAGTAGTAGTAGTAGTAATAGAAGTAGTAGTTGTAGTGGTTTTTCTTGTAGTAGTAGTAGTAGTAGTAGTAGTAGTAGTGGTTGTTCTTGTAGTAGTAGTAGTAGTAGAAGTGGTTGTTCTTGTAGAAGTAGTAGTGGTTGTTCTTGTAATATTAGTAGTAGTACTGGTGGTTCTTGTTGTAGTAGTAGTGGTTGTTCTTGTAGCAGTATTGGTGTACTTGTAGTAGTAGTAGTTGTAGTGGTTGTTCTTGTAGTAGTAGTAGTAGTAGAAGTGGTTGTTCTTGTAGTAGTATGGGTGTACTTGTAGTAGTAGTAGTGGTAGTTGTAGTGGTTGTTCTTGAAGTAGTAGTAGTGGTTGTTCTTGTAGTAGTAGTAGTGGTTGTTCTTGTAATATTAGAAGTAGTAGTAGTGGTGGTTCTTGTTGTAGTAGTAGTGGTTGTTATTGTAGCAGTAGTAGTGGTTGTTCTTGTAATAGTAGTAGTAGTAGTAGTGGTAGTGGTTTTTCTGGTAGTAGTAGTAGTGGTTGTTCTTGTAATATTAGAAGTAGTAGTAGTGGAAGTTCTTCTTGTAGTAGTAGTGGTTGTTATTGTAGTAGTAGTAGTGGTTGTTCTTGTAATAGTACTAGTAGTAGTAGTGGTTGTTCTTGTAGTAGTAGTGGTTGCACTTGTAGTAGTTGTAGTGGTTGTTCTTGAAGTAGTATTAGTAGTAGTAGTGGTTGATCTTGTAGTAGTATTAGTGGTTGTTCTTGTAATGGTAGTAGTAGTAGTGGTTGTTCTTGCAGTAGTAAGTGGTAGTACTTGTAGTAGTAGTAGTAGTGGTCTTTGTTCTTGTAGTAGTAATAGTGGTTGTTCTTGTAGTAGTAGAAGTAGTAGTTTAGTAGTGGTTGTTCTTGTAGTAGTAGTAGTGCTTGTTCTTGTGGTAGTAGTAGTAGCAGAAGAGGTTGTTCTTGTAGTAGTAGTAGTGGTTGCTCTTGTAATAGTAGTACTAGTAGTAGTGGTTGTTCTTGTATTAGTAGTGGTTGTACTTGTAGTAGTAGTAGTAGTTGTTGTAGTGGTTGTTCTTGTAGTAGTAGTAGTGGTTGTTCTTGTAGTAGTAGTAGTAGTGGTCCTGGTTGTTCTTGTAGAAGTAGTAGTGGTTGTTCTTGTAATAGTTGTAGTACTAGTAGTAGTAGTGGTTTTTCTTGTAATAGTAGTAGTAGCAGTAGTGGTTGTTCTTGTACTAGTAGTAGTGGTTGTTGTTGTAGTAGTATTTGTAGTAGTAGTAGTAGTGATGGTTCTTCTTGTAGTAGTAGTAGTGGAAGTTGTATTGGTTGTTCTTGTAGTAGTAGTGGTTGTTCTTGTAGTATTAGTAGTGGTTGTTCTTGTAGTAGTAGTAGTAGAGGTTGTTCTTGTAGTAGTAGTAGTGGTTGCTCTTGTAGTAGTAGTAGTAGTAGTAGTAGTAGTAGTAGTAATGGTTCTTCTTGTAGTAGTATGAGTGGTAGTTGTACTGGTTGTTCTTGTAGTAGTAGTAGGGGATGTTTTTGTAGTAGTAGTAGTGGTTGTTCTTGTAGTATTAGTAGTGGTTGTTCTTGTAGTAGTAGTAGTAGAGGTTGTTCTTGTAGTAGTAGTAGTGGTTGCTCTTGTAGTAGTAGTAGTAGTAGTAGTAGTAATGGTTCTTCTTGTAGTAGTATAAGTGGTAGTTGTACTGGTTGTTCTTGTAGTAGTAGTAGGGGATGTTTTTGTAGTAGTAGTAGTGGTTGTTCTTGTAGTATTAGTACTGGTTGTTCTTGTAGTAGTAGTAGTAGAGGTTGTTCTTGTAGTAGTAGTAGTGGTTGTTGTTGTTGTAGTAGTAGTGGTTGTTATTGTAGTAGTAGTAGTGGTTGTTCTTGGAATAGTAGTAGTAGTAGTAGTGGTTGTTCTTGTAGTAGTAGTGGTTGCACTTTTAGTAGTAGTAGTAGTTGTAGTGGTTGTTCTTGTACTAGTAGTAGTAGTAGTAGTAGTGGTTGTTCTTGTAGTAGTAGTAGTGGTTGTTCTTGTAATGGTAGTAGTAGTAGTGGTTGTTCTTGTAGTTAATATTGGTGTACTTGTAGAAGTAGTAGTGGTAGTTGTAGTGGTTGTTCTTGAAGTAGTAGTAGTGGTTGTTCTTGTAGTAGTATTGGTGTACTTGTAGTAGTAGTAGTAGTTGTAGTGGTTGTTCTTGTAGTAGTAGTAGTAGTAGAAGTGGTTGTTTTTGTAGTAGTATTGGTGTACTTGTAGTAGTAGTAGTGGTAGTTGTAGAGGTGGTTCTTGTTTTAGTAGTAGTGGTTGTTATTGTAGTAGTAGTAGTGGTTGTTCTTGTAATAGTAGTAGTAGTAGTAGTGGTAGTGGTTTTTCTTGTAGTAGTAGTAGTGGTTGTTCTTGTAATATTAGAAGTAGTAGTAGTGGAAGTTCTTCTTGTAGTAGTAGTGGTTGTTATTGTAGTCGTAGTAGTGGTTGTTCTTGTAATAGTACTAGTAGTAGTACTGGTTGTTCTTGTAGTAGTATTGGTTGCACTTGTAGTAGTAGTAGTTGTAGTGGTTGTTCTTGAAGTAGTAGTAGTAGTAGTAGTAGTAGTGGTTGATCTTGTAGTAGTAGTAGTGGTTGTTCTTGTAAAGGTAGTAGTAGCAGTGGTTGTTCTTGCAGTAGTAAGTGGTAGTGCTTGTAGTAGTAGTAGTAGTAGTGGTCTTTGTTCTTGTAGTAGTAATAGTGGTTGTTCTTGTAGTAGTAGAAGTAGTAGTTTAGTAGTGGTTGTTCTTGTAGTAGTAGTAGTAGTGCTTGTTCTTGTGGTAGTAGTAGTAGCAGAAGAGGTTGTTCTTGTAGTAGTAGTAGTGGTTGCTCTTGTAATAGTAGTACTAGTAGTAGTGGTTGTTCTTGTATTAGTAGTGGTTGTACTTGTAGTAGTAGTAGTAGTTGTTGTAGTGGTTGTTCTTGTAGTAGTAGTAGTGGTTTTTATTTTAGTAGTAGTAGTAGTGGTCCTGGTTGTTCTTGTAGAAGTAGTAGTGGTTGTTCTTGTAATAGTTGTAGTACTAGTAGTAGTAGTGGTTTTTCTTGTAATAGTAGTAGTATCAGTAGTGGTTGTTCTTGTAGTAGTAGTACAGGTTGTTCTTGTAGTAGTAGTGGTTGTAGTAGTAGTAGTAGTAGTAGTAGTAGTAGTAGTAATGGTTCTTCTTGTAGTAGTAGTAGTGGTAGTTGTAGTGGTTGTTCTTGTAGTAGTAGTAGTGGTGTTTCTCATTGTAGAAGTTGAGTTTGTTCTTGTAGTAGTAGTAGCGGTTGTTCTTGTAATAGTTGTAGTAGTAGTACCTGTAGTGGTTGGTCTTAAAATAGTTGTATTAGTAGTAGTAGTAGTGGTTGTTCTTGTAATAGTTGTAGTAGTAGCAGTAGTAGTGGTGGTTGTTTTTGTAGTAGTAGTAGTGGTTGTTCTTGTAATAGTTGTAGATGTAGTACTAATAGTGGTTGTTCTTGTAGTAGTTGTAGTGGTTGATCTTGTTGTAGTGGTACTAGTAGTAGTAGTAGTGGTTGTTCTTGTAGTAGTAGTAGTACTAGTAGAAGTGGTTGTTCTTGTAGTAGTAGTAGTGCTTGTTATTGTAATAGTAGTAGCAATAGTAGTGGTTGTTGTTGTTGTAGTAGTAGTGGTTGTTCTTGTAGTAGTAGTAGTGGTTGTACTTGTAGTAGTAGTAGTAGTAATAGTAGTAGTAGTTGTAGTGGTTTTTCTTGTAGTAGTAGTAGTAGTAGTAGTAGTAGTAGTAGTAGTAGTAGTAGTAGTAGTAGTAGTAGTGGTTGTTCTTGTAGTAGTAGTAGTAGTAGAAGTGGTTGTTCTTTTAGAAGTAGTAGTGGTTGTTCTTGTAATATTAGTAGTAGTACTGGTGGTTCTTGTTGTAGTAGAAGTGGTTGTTCTTGTAGCAGTATTGGTGTACTTGTAGTAGTAGTAGTAGTAGTAGTTGTAGTGGTTGTTCTTGTAGTAGTAGTAGTAGAAGTGTTTTTTCTTGTAGTAGTATGGGTGTACTTGTAGTAGTAGTAGTGGTAGTTGTAGTGGTTGTTCTTGTAGTAGTAGTAGTGGTTGTTCTTGTAGTAGTAGTAGTAGTAGTAGTAGTAGTGGGTTTTCTTGTAGTAGTAGTAGTGGTTGTTCTTGTAATATTAGAAGTAGTAGTAGTGGTGGTTCTTGTTGTAGTAGTAGTGGTTGTTATTGTAGTAGTAGTAGGGGTTGTTCTTGTAGTAGTAGTGGTGGCACTTTTAGTAGTAGTAGTAGTTGTAGTGGTTGTTCTTGAAGTAGTAGTAGTAGTAGTGGTTGTTCTTGTAGTAGTAGTAGTTGTTGTTCTTGTAATGGTAGTAGTAGTAGTGGTTGTTCTATTACTAGTAGTGGTTGTATTGTAATAGTAGTAGTAGTAGTGGTCTTTGTTCTTGTAGTAGTAGTAGTGGTTGTTCTTGTAGTAGTAGTAGTAGTAGTAATAGTAGTAGTAGTTGTAGTGGTTTTTCTTGTAATAGTAGTAGTAGTAGTAGTAGTAGTAGTAGTAGTGGTTGTTCTTGTAGTAGTAGTACTAGTAGAAGTGGTTGTTCTTCTAGAAGTAGTAGTGGTTGTTCTTGTAATATTAGTAGTAGTACTGGTGGTTCTTGTTGTAGTAGTAGTGGTTGTTCTTGTAGCAGTATTGGTGTACTTGTAGTAGTAGTAGTTGTAGTGGTTGTTCTTGTAGTAGTAGTAGTAGTAGAAGTGGTTGTTCTTGTAGTAGTATGGGTGTACTTGTAGTAGTAGTAGTGGTAGTTGTAGTGGTTGTTCTTGTAGTAGTAGTAGTGGTTGTTCTTGTAGTAGTAGTTGTAGTAGTAGTAGTAGTGGGTTTTCTTGTAGTAGTAGTAGTGGTTGTTCTTGTAATATTAGAAGTAGTAGTAGTGGTGGTTCTTGTTGTAGTAGTAGTGGTTGTTATTGTAGTAGTAGTAGTGGTTGTTCTTGCAATAGTAGTAGTAGTAGTAGTGGTTGTTCTTGTAGTAGTAGTGGTGGCACTTTTAGTAGTAGTAGTAGTTGTAGTGGTTGTTCTTGAAGTAGTAGTAGTAGTAGTGGTTGTTCTTGTAGTAGTAGTAGTGGTTGTTCTTGTAATGGTAGTAGTAGTAGTGGTTGTTCTATTACTAGTAGTGGTTGTATTGTAATAGTAGTAGTAGTAGTGGTCTTTGTTCTTGTAGTAGTAGTAGTGGTTGTTCTTGTAATATTAGAAGTAGTCGTAGTGGTGGTTCTTGTTGTAGTAGTAGTGGTTGTTATTGTAGTAGTAGTAGTGGTTGTTCTTGTAATAGTAGTAGTAGTAGTAGTGGTAGTGGTTTTTCTTGTAGTAGTAGTAGTGGTTGTTCTTCTAATATTAGAAGTAGTAGTAGTGGAAGTTCTTCTTGTAGTAGTAGTGGTTGTTATTGTAGTAGTAGTAGTGGTTGTTCTTGTAATAGTACTAGTAGTAGTAGTGGTTGTTCTTGTAGTAGTAGTGGTTGCACTTGTAGTAGTAGTAGTAGTTGTAGTGGTTGTTCTTGAAGTAGTAGTGGTTGATCTTGTAGTAGTAGTAGTGGTTGTTCTTGTAATGGTAGTAGTAGTAGTGGTTGTTCTTGCAGTAGTAAGTGGTAGTACTTGCAGTAGTAGTAGTAGTAGTGGTCTTTGTTCTTGTAGTAGTAATAGTGGTTGTTCTTGTAGTAGTAGAAGTAGTAGTTTAGTAGTGGTTGTTCTTGTAGTAGTAGTAGTGCTTGTTCTTGTGGTAGTAGTAGTAGCAGAAGAGGTTGTTCTTGTAGTAGTAGTAGTGGTTGCTCTTGTAATAGTAGTACTAGTAGTAGTGGTTCTTCTTGTATTAGTAGTGGTTGTACTTGTAGTAGTAATAGTAGTTGTTGTAGTGGTTGTTCTTGTAGTAGTAGTAGTGGTTGTTCTTGTAATAGTAGTAGTAGTGGTCCTGGTTGTTCTTGTAGAAGTAGTAGTGGTTGTTCTTGTAATAGTTGTAGTACTAGTAGTAGTAGTGGTTTTTCTTGTAATAGTAGTAGTAGCAGTAGTGGTTGTTCTTGTAGTAGTAGTAGTGGTTGTTGTTGTAGTAGTATTTGTAGTAGTAGTAGTAGTGATGGTTCTTCTTGTAGTAGTAGTAGTGGAAGTTGTAGTGGTTGTTCTTGTAGTAGTAGTGGTTGTTCTTGTAGTATTAGTAGTGGTTGTTCTTGTAGTAGTAGTAGTAGAGGTTGTTCTTGTAGTAGTAGTAGTGGTTGCTCTAGTAGTAGTAGTAGTAGTAGTAGTAATGGTTCTTCTTGTAGTAGTATAAGTGGTAGTTGTACTGGTTGTTCTTGTAGTAGTAGTAGGGGATGTTTTTGTAGTAGTAGTAGTGGTTGTTCTTGTAGTATTAGTACTGGTTGTTCTTGTAGTAGTAGTAGTAGAGGTTGTTCTTGTAGTAGTAGTAGTGGTTGTTGTTGTTGTAGTAGTAGTGGTTGTTATTGTAGTAGTAGTAGTGGTTGTTCTTGGAATAGTAGTAGTAGTAGTGGTGGTTGTTCTTGTAGTAGTAGTGGTTGCACTTTTAGTAGTAGTAGTAGTTGTAGTGGTTGTTCTTGAACTAGTAGTAGTAGTAGTAGTAGTAGTGGTTGTTCTTGTAGTAGTAGTAGTGGTTGTTCTTGTAATGGTAGTAGTAGTAGTGGTTGTTCTTGTAGTTAATATTGGTGTACTTGTAGTAGTAGTAGTGGTAGTTGTAGTGGTTGTTCTTGAAGTAGTAGTAGTGGTTGTTCTTGTAGTAGTATTGGTGTACTTGTTGTAGTAGTAGTAGTTGTAGTGGTTGTTCTTGTAGTAGTAGTAGTAGTAGAAGTGGTTGTTTTTGTAGTAGTATTGGTGTACTTGTAGTAGTAGTAGTGGTAGTTGTAGTGGTTGTTCTTGAAGTAGTAGTAGTGGTTGTTCTTGTAGTAGTAGTAGTGGTTGTTCTTGTAATATTAGAAGTAGTCGTAGTGGTGGTTCTTGTTGTAGTAGTAGTGGTTGTTATTGTAGTAGTAGTAGTGGTTGTTCTTGTAATAGTAGTAGTAGTAGTAGTGGTAGTGGTTTTTCTTGTAGTAGTAGTAGTGGTTGTTCTTGTAATATTAGAAGTAGTCGTAGTGGTGGTTCTTGTTGTAGTAGTAGTGGTTGTTATTGTAGTAGTAGTAGTGGTTGTTCTTGTAATAGTAGTAGTAGTAGTAGTGGTAGTGGTTTTTCTTGTAGTAGTAGTAGTGGTTGTTCTTGTAATATTAGAAGTAGTAGTAGTGGAAGTTCTTCTTGTAGTAGTAGTGGTTGTTATTGTAGTAGTAGTAGTGGTTGTTCTTGTAATAGTACTAGTAGTAGTAGTGGTTGTTCTTGTAGTAGTAGTGGTTGCACTTGTAGTAGTAGTAGTAGTTGTAGTGGTTGTTCTTGAAGTAGTAGTGGTTGATCTTGTAGTAGTAGTAGTGGTTGTTCTTGTAATGGTAGTAGTAGTAGTGGTTGTTCTTGCAGTAGTAAGTGGTAGTACTTGCAGTAGTAGTAGTAGTAGTGGTCTTTGTTCTTGTAGTAGTAATAGTGGTTGTTCTTGTAGTAGTAGAAGTAGTAGTTTAGTAGTGGTTGTTCTTGTAGTAGTAGTAGTGCTTGTTCTTGTGGTAGTAGTAGTAGCAGAAGAGGTTGTTCTTGTAGTAGTAGTAGTGGTTGCTCTTGTAATAGTAGTACTAGTAGTAGTGGTTCTTCTTGTATTAGTAGTGGTTGTACTTGTAGTAGTAATAGTAGTTGTTGTAGTGGTTGTTCTTGTAGTAGTAGTAGTGGTTGTTCTTGTAATAGTAGTAGTAGTGGTCCTGGTTGTTCTTGTAGAAGTAGTAGTGGTTGTTCTTGTAATAGTTGTAGTACTAGTAGTAGTAGTGGTTTTTCTTGTAATAGTAGTAGTAGCAGTAGTGGTTGTTCTTGTAGTAGTAGTAGTGGTTGTTGTTGTAGTAGTATTTGTAGTAGTAGTAGTAGTGATGGTTCTTCTTGTAGTAGTAGTAGTGGAAGTTGTAGTGGTTGTTCTTGTAGTAGTAGTGGTTGTTCTTGTAGTATTAGTAGTGGTTGTTCTTGTAGTAGTAGTAGTAGAGGTTGTTCTTGTAGTAGTAGTAGTGGTTGCTCTTGTAGTAGTAGTAGTAGTAGTAGTAATGGTTCTTCTTGTAGTAGTATAAGTGGTAGTTGTACTGGTTGTTCTTGTAGTAGCAGTAGGGGATGTTTTTGTAGTAGTAGTAGTGGTTGTTCTTGTAGTATTAGTACTGGTTGTTCTTGTAGTAGTAGTAGTAGAGGTTGTTCTTGTAGTAGTAGTAGTGGTTGTTGTTGTTGTAGTAGTAGTGGTTGTTATTGTAGTAGTAGTAGTGGTTGTTCTTGGAATAGTAGTAGTAGTAGTAGTGGTTGTTCTTGTAGTAGTAGTGGTTGCACTTTTAGTAGTAGTAGTAGTTGTAGTGGTTGTTCTTGAACTAGTAGTAGTAGTAGTAGTAGTAGTGGTTGTTCTTGTAGTAGTAGTAGTGGTTGTTCTTGTAATGGTAGTAGTAGTAGTGGTTGTTCTTGTAGTTAATATTGGTGTACTTGTAGTAGTAGTAGTGGTAGTTGTAGTGGTTGTTCTTGAAGTAGTAGTAGTGGTTGTTCTTGTAGTAGTATTGGTGTACTTGTTGTAGTAGTAGTAGTTGTAGTGGTTGTTCTTGTAGTAGTAGTAGTAGTAGAAGTGGTTGTTTTTGTAGTAGTATTGGTGTACTTGTAGTAGTAGTAGTGGTAGTTGTAGTGGTTGTTCTTGAAGTAGTAGTAGTGGTTGTTCTTGTAGTAGTAGTAGTGGTTGTTCTTGTAATATTAGAAGTACTCGTAGTGGTGGTTCTTGTTGTAGTAGTAGTGGTTGTTATTGTAGTAGTAGTAGTGGTTGTTCTTGTAATAGTAGTAGTAGTAGTAGTGGTAGTGGTTTTTCTTGTAGTAGTAGTAGTGGTTGTTCTTGTAATATTAGAAGTAGTAGTAGTGGAAGTTCTTCTTGTAGTAGTAGTGGTTGTTATTGTAGTAGTAGTAGTGGTTGTTCTTGTAATAGTACTAGTAGTAGTAGTGGTTGTTCTTGTAGTAGTAGTGGTTGCACTTGTAGTAGTAGTAGTAGTTGTAGTGGTTGTTCTTGACGTAGTAGTAGTAGTAGTAGTGGTTGATCTTGTAGTAGTAGTAGTGGTTGTTCTTGTAATGGTAGTAGTAGTAGTGGTTGTTCTTGCAGTAGTAGTAGTAGAGGTTGTTCTTGTAGTAGTAGTAGTGGTTGCTCTTGTAGTAGTAGTAGTAGTAGTAGTAATGGTTCTTCTTGTAGTAGTATAAGTGGTAGTTGTACTGGTTGTTCTTGTAGTAGTAGTAGGGGATGTTTTTGTAGTAGTAGTAGTGGTTGTTCTTGTAGTATTAGTACTGGTTGTTCTTGTAGTAGTAGTAGTAGAGGTTGTTCTTGTAGTAGTAGTAGTGGTTGTTGTTGTTGTAGTAGTAGTGGTTGTTATTGTAGTAGTAGTAGTGGTTGTTCTTGGAATAGTAGTAGTAGTAGTAGTGGTTGTTCTTGTAGTAGTAGTGGTTGCACTTTTAGTAGTAGTAGTAGTTGTAGTGGTTGTTCTTGAACTAGTAGTAGTAGTAGTAGTAGTAGTGGTTGTTCTTGTAGTAGTAGTAGTGGTTGTTCTTGTAATGGTAGTAGTAGTAGTGGTTGTTCTTGTAGTTAATATTGGTGTACTTGTAGTAGTAGTAGTGGTAGTTGTAGTGGTTGTTCTTGAAGTAGTAGTAGTGGTTGTTCTTGTAGTAGTATTGGTGTACTTGTTGTAGTAGTAGTAGTTGTAGTGGTTGTTCTTGTAGTAGTAGTAGTAGTAGAAGTGGTTGTTTTTGTAGTAGTATTGGTGTACTTGTAGTAGTAGTAGTGGTAGTTGTAGTGGTTGTTCTTG
This sequence comes from Alligator mississippiensis, assembly GCF_030867095.1. Taxonomy (NCBI): domain Eukaryota; kingdom Metazoa; phylum Chordata; order Crocodylia; family Alligatoridae; genus Alligator; species Alligator mississippiensis. Next base: position 57,465 of record NW_026775323.1, on the reverse strand, counting down.
AAGTAGTAGTAGTGGTTGTTCTTGTAGTAGTAGTAGTGGTTGTTCTTGTAATATTAGAAGTACTCGTAGTGGTGGTTCTTGTTGTAGTAGTAGTGGTTGTTATTGTAGTAGTAGTAGTGGTTGTTCTTGTAATAGTAGTAGTAGTAGTAGTGGTAGTGGTTTTTCTTGTAGTAGTAGTAGTGGTTGTTCTTGTAATATTAGAAGTAGTAGTAGTGGAAGTTCTTCTTGTAGTAGTAGTGGTTGTTATTGTAGTAGTAGTAGTGGTTGTTCTTGTAATAGTACTAGTAGTAGTAGTGGTTGTTCTTGTAGTAGTAGTGGTTGCACTTGTAGTAGTAGTAGTAGTTGTAGTGGTTGTTCTTGACGTAGTAGTAGTAGTAGTAGTGGTTGATCTTGTAGTAGTAGTAGTGGTTGTTCTTGTAATGGTAGTAGTAGTAGTGGTTGTTCTTGCAGTAGTAAGTGGTAGTACTTGTAGTAGTAGTAGTAGTGGTCTTTGTTCTTGTAGTAGTAATAGTGGTTGTTCTTGTAGTAGTAGAAGTAGTAGTTTAGTAGTGGTTGTTCTTGTAGTAGTAGTAGTGCTTGTTCTTGTGGTAGTAGTAGTAGCAGAAGAGGTTGTTCTTGTTGTAGTAGTAGTGGTTGCTCTTGTAATAGTAGTACTAGTAGTAGTGGTTGTTCTTGTATTAGTAGTGGTTGTACTTGTAGTAGTAGTAGTAGTTGTTGTAGTGGTTGTTCTTGTAGTAGTAGTAGTGGTTGTTCTTGTAGTAGTAGTAGTAGTGGTCCTGGTTGTTCTTGTAGAAGTAGTAGTGGTTGTTCTTGTAATAGTTGTAGTACTAGTAGTAGTAGTGGTTTTTCTTGTAATAGTAGTAGTAGCAGTAGTGGTTGTTCTTGTAGTAGTAGTAGTGGTTGTTGTTGTAGTAGTATTTGTAGTAGTAGTAGTAGTAGTGATGGTTCTTCTTGCAGTAGTAGTAGTGGAAGTTGTAGTGGTTGTTCTTGTAGTAGTAGTGGTTGTTCTTGTAGTATTAGTAGTGGTTGTTCTTGTAGTAGTAGTAGTAGAGGTTGTTCTTGTAGTAGTAGTAGTGGTTGCTCTTGTAGTAGTAGTAGTAGTAGTAGTAGTAGTAGTAGTAGTAGTAGTAGTAGTAATGGTTCTTCTTGTAGTAGTATGAGTGGTAGTTGTACTGGTTGTTCTTGTAGTAGTAGTAGGGGATGTTTTTGTAGTAGTAGTAGTGGTTGTTCTTGTAGTATTAGTAGTGGTTGTTCTTGTAGTAGTAGTAGTAGAGGTTGTTCTTGTAGTAGTAGTAGTGGTTGCTCTTGTAGTAGTAGTAGTAGTAGTAGTAGTAATGGTTCTTCTTGTAGTAGTATAAGTGGTAGTTGTACTGGTTGTTCTTGTAGTAGTAGTAGGGGATGTTTTTGTAGTAGTAGTAGTGGTTGTTCTTGTAGTATTAGTACTGGTTGTTCTTGTAGTAGTAGTAGTAGAGGTTGTTCTTGTAGTAGTAGTAGTGGTTGTTGTTGTTGTAGTAGTAGTGGTTGTTATTGTAGTAGTAGTAGTGGTTGTTCTTGGAATAGTAGTAGTAGTAGTAGTGGTTGTTCTTGTAGTAGTAGTGGTTGCACTTTTAGTAGTAGTAGTAGTTGTAGTGGTTGTTCTTGTAATATTAGAAGTAGTAGTAGTGGTGGTTCTTGTTGTAGTAGTAGTGGTTGTTATTGTAGTAGTAGTAGTGGTTGTTCTTGTAATAGTAGTAGTAGTAGTAGTGGTAGTGGTTTTTCTTGTAGTAGTAGTAGTGGTTGTTCTTGTAATATTAGAAGTAGTAGTAGTGGAAGTTCTTCTTGTAGTAGTAGTGGTTGTTATTGTAGTAGTAATAGTGGTTGTTCTTGTAATAGTACTAGTAGTAGTAGTGGTTGTTCTTGTAGTAGTAGTGGTTGCACTTGTAGTAGTAGTAGTTGTAGTGGTTGTTCTTGAAGTAGTAGTAGTAGTAGTAGTGGTTGATCTTGTAGTAGTAGTAGTGGTTGTTCTTGTAAAGGTAGTAGTAGTAGTGGTTGTTCTTGCAGTAGTAAGTGGTAGTGCTTGTAGTAGTAGTAGTAGTAGTGGTCTTTGTTCTTGTAGTAGTAATAGTGGTTGTTCTTGTAGTAGTAGAAGTAGTAGTTTAGTAGTGGTTGTTCTTGTAGTAGTAGTAGTGCTTGTTCTTGTGGTAGTAGTAGTAGCAGAAGAGGTTGTTCTTGTAGTAGTAGTAGTGGTTGCTCTTGTAATAGTAGTACTAGTAGTAGTGGTTGTTCTTGTATTAGTAGTGGTTGTACTTGTAGTAGTAGTAGTAGTTGTTGTAGTGGTTGTTCTTGTAGTAGTAGTAGTGGTTTTTATTTTAGTAGTAGTAGTAGTGGTCCTGGTTGTTCTTGTAGAAGTAGTAGTGGTTGTTCTTGTAATAGTTGTAGTACTAGTAGTAGTAGTGGTTTTTCTTGTAATAGTTGTAGTATCAGTAGTGGTTGTTCTTGTAGTAGTAGTACAGGTTGTTCTTGTAGTAGTAGTGGTTGTAGTAGTAGTAGTAGTAGTAGTAGTAGTAGTAGTAGTAATGGTTCTTCTTGTAGTAGTAGTAGTGGTAGTTGTAGTGGTTGTTCTTGTAGTAGTAGTAGTGGTGGTTCTCATTGTAGAAGTTGAGTTTGTTCTTGTAGTAGTAGTAGCGGTTGTTCTTGTAATAGTTGTAGTAGTAGTACCTGTAGTGGTTGGTCTTAAAATAGTTGTATTAGTAGTAGTAGTAGTGGTTGTTCTTGTAATAGTTGTAGTAGTAGCAGTAGTAGTGGTGGTTGTTTTTGTAGTAGTAGTAGTGGTTGTTCTTGTAATAGTTGTAGATGTAGTACTAATAGTGGTTGTTCTTGTAGTAGTTGTAGTGGTTGATCTTGTTGTAGTGGTACTAGTAGTAGTAGTAGTGGTTGTTCTTGTAGTAGTAGTAGTACTAGTAGAAGTGGTTGTTCTTGTAGTAGTAGTAGTGCTTGTTTTTGTAATAGTAGTAGCAATAGTAGTGGTTGTTCTTGTTGTAGTAGTAGTGGTTGTTCTTGTAGTAGTAGTAGTGGTTGTACTTGTAGTAGTAGTAGTAGTAATAGTAGTAGTAGTTGTAGTGGTTTTTCTTGTAGTAGTAGTAGTAGCAGTAGTAGTAGTAGTAGTGGTTGTTCTTGTAGTAGTAGTAGTAGTAGAAGTGGTTGTTCTTGTAGAAGTAGTAGTGGTTGTTCTTGTAATATTAGTAGTAGTACTGGTGGTTCTTGTTGTAGTAGTAGTGGTTGTTCTTGTAGCAGTATTGGTGTACTTGTAGTAGTAGTAGTAGTAGTTGTAGTGGTTGTTCTTGTAGTAGTAGTAGTAGTAGAAGTGTTTTTTCTTGTAGTAGTATGGGTGTACTTGTAGTAGTAGTAGTGGTAGTTGTAGTGGTTGTTCTTGTAGTAGTAGTAGTGGTTGTTCTTGTAGTAGTAGTAGTAGTAGTAGTAGTAGTGGGTTTTCTTGTAGTAGTAGTAGTGGTTGTTCTTGTAATATTAGAAGTAGTAGTAGTGGTGGTTCTTGTTGTAGTAGTAGTGGTTGTTATTGTAGTAGTAGTAGGGGTTGTTCTTGTAGTAGTAGTGGTGGCACTTTTAGTAGTAGTAGTAGTTGTAGTGGTTGTTCTTGAAGTATTAGTAGTAGTAGTGGTTGTTCTTGTAGTAGTAGTAGTTGTTGTTCTTGTAATGGTAGTAGTAGTAGTGGTTGTTCTATTACTAGTAGTGGTTGTATTGTAATAGTAGTAGTAGTAGTAGTGGTCTTTGTTCTTGTAGTAGTAGTAGTGGTTGTTCTTGTAGTAGTAGTAGTAGTAATAGTAGTAGTAGTTGTAGTGGTTTTTCTTGTAGTAGTAGTAGTAGTAGTAGTAGTAGTAGTAGTAGTAGTAGTGGTTGTTCTTGTAGTAGTAGTAGTAGTAGAAGTGGTTGTTCTTGTAGAAGTAGTAGTGGTTGTTCTTGTAATATTAGTAGTAGTACTGGTGGTTCTTGTTGTAGTAGTAGTGGTTGTTCTTGTAGCAGTATTGGTGTACTTGTAGTAGTAGTAGTTGTAGTGGTTGTTCTTGTAGTAGTAGTAGTAGTAGAAGTGGTTGTTCTTGTAGTAGTATGGGTGTACTTGTAGTAGTAGTAGTGGTAGTTGTAGTGGTTGTTCTTGTAGTAGTAGTAGTGGTTGTTCTTGTAGTAGTAGTTGTAGTAGTAGTAGTAGTGGGTTTTCTTGTAGTAGTAGTAGTGGTTGTTCTTGTAATGGTAGTAGTAGTAGTGGTTGTTCTTGTAGTTAATATTGGTGTACTTGTAGTAGTAGTAGTGGTAGTTGTAGTGGTTGTTCTTGAAGTAGTATTGGTGTACTTGTAGTAGTAGTAGTAGTTGTAGTGGTTGTTCTTGTAGTAGTAGTAGTAGTAGAAGTGGTTGTTTTTGTAGTAGTATTGGTGTACTTGTAGTAGTAGTAGTGGTAGTTGTAGTGGTTGTTCTTGAAGTAGTAGTAGTGGTTGTTCTTGTATTAGTAGTAGTGGTTGTTCTTGTAATATTAGAAGTAGTAGTAGTGGTGGTTCTTGTTGTAGTAGTAGTGGTTGTTATTGTAGTAGTAGTAGTGGTTGTTCTTGTAATAGTAGTAGTAGTAGTAGTGGTAGTGGTTTTCTTGTAGTAGTAGTAGTGGTTGTTCTTGTAATATTAGAAGTAGTAGTAGTGGAAGTTCTTCTTGTACTAGTAGTGGTTGTTATTGTAGTAGTAGTAGTGGTTGTTCTTGTAATAGTACTAGTAGTAGTAGTGGTTGTTCTTGTAGTAGTAGTGGTTGCACTTGTAGTAGTAGTAGTAGTTGTAGTGGTTGATCTTGTAGTAGTAGTAGTGGTTATTCTTGTAATGGTAGTAGTAGTAGTGGTTGTTCTTGCAGTAGTAAGTGGTAGTACTTGTAGTAGTAGTAGTAGTAGTGGTCTTTGTTCTTGTAGTAGTAATAGTGGTTGTTCTTGTAGTAGTAGAAGTAGTAGTTTAGTAGTGGTTGTTCTTGTAGTAGTAGTAGTAGCAGAAGAGGTTGTTCTTGTAGTAGTAGTAGTGGTTGCTCTTGTAATAGTAGTACTAGTAGTAGTGGTTGTTTTTGTATTAGTAGTGGTTGTACTTGTAGTAGTAGTAGTAGTTGTTGTAGTGGTTGTTCTTGTAGTAGTAGTAGTGGTTGTTCTTGTAGTAGTAGTAGTAGTGGTCCTGGTTGTTCTTGTAGAAGTAGTAGTGCTTGTTCTTGTAATAGTAGTACTAGTAGTAGTGGTTGTTTTTGTATTAGTAGTGGTTGTACTTGTAGTAGTAGTAGTAGTTGTTGTAGTGGTTGTTCTTGTAGTAGTAGTAGTGGTTGTTCTTGTAGTAGTAGTAGTAGTGGTCCTGGTTGTTCTTGTAGAAGTAGTAGTGCTTGTTCTTGTAATAGTTGTAGTACTAGTAGTAGTAGTGGTTTTTCTTGTAATAGTAGTAGTAGCAGTAGTGGTTGTTCTTGTAGTAGTAGTAGTGGTTGTTGTTGTAGTAGTATTTGTAGTAGTAGTAATAGTGATGGTTCTTCTTGTAGTAGTAGTAGTGGAAGTTGTAGTGGTTGTTCTTGTAGTAGTAGTGGTTGTTCTTGTAGAATTAGTAGTGGTTGTTCTTGTAGTAGTAGTAGTAGAGGTTGTTCTTGTAGTAGTAGTAGTGGTTGCTCTTGTAGTAGTAGTAGTAGTAGTAGTAATGGTTCTTCTTGTAGTAGTATGAGTGGTAGTTGTACTGGTTGTTCTTGTAGTAGTAGTAGGGGATGTTTTTGTAGTAGTGGTAGTGGTTGTTCTTGTAGTATTAGTAGTGGTTGTTCTTGTAGTAGTAGTAGTAGAGGTTGTTCTTGTAGTAGTAGTAGTGGTTGCTCTTGTAGTAGTAGTAGTAGTAATGGTTCTTCTTGTAGTAGTATAAGTGGTAGTTGTACTGGTTGTTCTTGTAGTAGTAGTAGGGGATGTTTTTGTAGTAGTAGTAGTGGTTGTTCTTGTAGTATTAGTACTGGTTGTTCTTGTAGTAGTAGTAGTAGAGGTTGTTCTTGTAGTAGTAGTAGTGGTTGTTGTTGTTGTAGTAGTAGTGGTTGTTATTGTAGTAGTAGTAGTGGTTGTTCTTGGAATAGTAGTAGTAGTAGTAGTGGTTGTTCTTGTAGTAGTAGTGGTTGCACTTTTAGTAGTAGTAGTAGTTGTAGTGGTTGTTCTTGTAATATTAGAAGTAGTAGTAGTGGTGGTTCTTGTTGTAGTAGTAGTGGTTGTTATTGTAGTAGTAGTAGTGGTTGTTCTTGTAATAGTAGTAGTAGTAGTAGTGGTAGTGGTTTTTCTTGTAGTAGTAGTAGTGGTTGTTCTTGTAATATTAGAAGTAGTAGTAGTGGAAGTTCTTCTTGTAGTAGTAGTGGTTGTTATTGTAGTAGTAATAGTGGTTGTTCTTGTAATAGTACTAGTAGTAGTAGTGGTTGTTCTTGTAGTAGTAGTGGTTGCACTTGTAGTAGTAGTAGTTGTAGTGGTTGTTCTTGAAGTAGTAGTAGTAGTAGTAGTGGTTGATCTTGTAGTAGTAGTAGTGGTTGTTCTTGTAAAGGTAGTAGTAGTAGTGGTTGTTCTTGCAGTAGTAAGTGGTAGTGCTTGTAGTAGTAGTAGTAGTAGTGGTCTTTGTTCTTGTAGTAGTAATAGTGGTTGTTCTTGTAGTAGTAGAAGTAGTAGTTTAGTAGTGGTTGTTCTTGTAGTAGTAGTAGTGCTTGTTCTTGTGGTAGTAGTAGTAGCAGAAGAGGTTGTTCTTGTAGTAGTAGTAGTGGTTGCTCTTGTAATAGTAGTACTAGTAGTAGTGGTTGTTCTTGTATTAGTAGTGGTTGTACTTGTAGTAGTAGTAGTAGTTGTTGTAGTGGTTGTTCTTGTAGTAGTAGTAGTGGTTTTTATTTTAGTAGTAGTAGTAGTGGTCCTGGTTGTTCTTGTAGAAGTAGTAGTGGTTGTTCTTGTAATAGTTGTAGTACTAGTAGTAGTAGTGGTTTTTCTTGTAATAGTTGTAGTATCAGTAGTGGTTGTTCTTGTAGTAGTAGTACAGGTTGTTCTTGTAGTAGTAGTGGTTGTAGTAGTAGTAGTAGTAGTAGTAGTAGTAGTAGTAGTAATGGTTCTTCTTGTAGTAGTAGTAGTGGTAGTTGTAGTGGTTGTTCTTGTAGTAGTAGTAGTGGTGGTTCTCATTGTAGAAGTTGAGTTTGTTCTTGTAGTAGTAGTAGCGGTTGTTCTTGTAATAGTTGTAGTAGTAGTACCTGTAGTGGTTGGTCTTAAAATAGTTGTATTAGTAGTAGTAGTAGTGGTTGTTCTTGTAATAGTTGTAGTAGTAGCAGTAGTAGTGGTGGTTGTTTTTGTAGTAGTAGTAGTGGTTGTTCTTGTAATAGTTGTAGATGTAGTACTAATAGTGGTTGTTCTTGTAGTAGTTGTAGTGGTTGATCTTGTTGTAGTGGTACTAGTAGTAGTAGTAGTGGTTGTTCTTGTAGTAGTAGTAGTACTAGTAGAAGTGGTTGTTCTTGTAGTAGTAGTAGTGCTTGTTTTTGTAATAGTAGTAGCAATAGTAGTGGTTGTTCTTGTTGTAGTAGTAGTGGTTGTTCTTGTAGTAGTAGTAGTGGTTGTTCTTGTAATATTAGTAGTAGTACTGGTGGTTCTTGTTGTAGTAGTAGTGGTTGTTCTTGTAGCAGTATTGGTGTACTTGTAGTAGTAGTAGTAGTAGTTGTAGTGGTTGTTCTTGTAGTAGTAGTAGTAGTAGAAGTGTTTTTTCTTGTAGTAGTATGGGTGTACTTGTAGTAGTAGTAGTGGTAGTTGTAGTGGTTGTTCTTGTAGTAGTAGTAGTGGTTGTTCTTGTAGTAGTAGTAGTAGTAGTAGTAGTAGTGGGTTTTCTTGTAGTAGTAGTAGTGGTTGTTCTTGTAATATTAGAAGTAGTAGTAGTGGTGGTTCTTGTTGTAGTAGTAGTGGTTGTTATTGTAGTAGTAGTAGGGGTTGTTCTTGTAGTAGTAGTGGTGGCACTTTTAGTAGTAGTAGTAGTTGTAGTGGTTGTTCTTGAAGTATTAGTAGTAGTAGTGGTTGTTCTTGTAGTAGTAGTAGTTGTTGTTCTTGTAATGGTAGTAGTAGTAGTGGTTGTTCTATTACTAGTAGTGGTTGTATTGTAATAGTAGTAGTAGTAGTGGTCTTTGTTCTTGTAGTAGTAGTGGTTGTTCTTGTAGTAGTAGTAGTAGTAATAGTAGTAGTAGTTGTAGTGGTTTTTCTTGTAGTAGTAGTAGTAGTAGTAGTAGTAGTAGTGGTTGTTCTTGTAGTAGTAGTAGTAGTAGAAGTGGTTGTTCTTGTAGAAGTAGTAGTGGTTGTTCTTGTAATATTAGTAGTAGTACTGGTGGTTCTTGTTGTAGTAGTAGTGGTTGTTCTTGTAGCAGTATTGGTGTACTTGTAGTAGTAGTAGTTGTAGTGGTTGTTCTTGTAGTAGTAGTAGTAGTAGAAGTGGTTGTTCTTGTAGTAGTATGGGTGTACTTGTAGTAGTAGTAGTGGTAGTTGTAGTGGTTGTTCTTGTAGTAGTAGTAGTGGTTGTTCTTGTAGTAGTAGTTGTAATAGTAGTAGTAGTAGTGGGTTTTCTTGTAGTAGTAGTAGTGGTTGTTCTTGTAATATTAGAAGTAGTAGTAGTGGTGGTTCTTGTTGTAGTAGTAGTGTTTGTTATTGTAGTAGTAGTAGTGGTTGTTCTTGCAATAGTAGTAGTAGTAGTAGTGGTTGTTCTTGTAGTAGTAGTGGTGGCACTTTTAGTAGTAGTAGTAGTTGTAGTGGTTGTTCTTGAAGTAGTAGTATTAGTAGTGGTTGTTCTTGTAGTAGTAGTAGTGGTTGTTCTTGTAATGGTAGTAGTAGTAGTGGTTGTTCTATTACTAGTAGTGGTTGTATTGTAATAGTAGTAGTAGTAGTGGTCTTTGTTCTTGTAGTAGTATTAGTGGTTGTTCTTGTAATATTAGAAGTAGTCGTAGTGGTGGTTCTTGTTGTAGTAGTAGTGGTTGTTATTGTAGTAGTAGTAGTGGTTGTTCTTGTAATAGTAGTAGTAGTAGTAGTGGTAGTGGTTTTTCTTGTAGTAGTAGTAGTGGTTGTTCTTGTAATATTAGAAGTAGTAGTAGTGGAAGTTCTTCTTGTAGTAGTAGTGGTTGTTATTGTAGTAGTAGTAGTGGTTGTTCTTGTAATAGTACTAGTAGTAGTAGTGGTTGTTCTTGTAGTAGTAGTGGTTGCACTTGTAGTAGTAGTAGTAGTTGTAGTGGGGGTTCTTGAAGTAGTAGTGGTTGATCTTGTAGTAGTAGTAGTGGTTGTTCTTGTAATGGTAGTAGTAGTAGTGGTTGTTCTTGCAGTAGTAAGTGGTAGTACTTGCAGTAGTAGTAGTAGTAGTGGTCTTTGTTCTTGTAGTAGTAATAGTGGTTGTTCTTGTAGTAGTAGAAGTAGTAGTTTAGTAGTGGTTGTTCTTGTAGTAGTAGTAGTGCTTGTTCTTGTGGTAGTAGTAGTAGCAGAAGAGGTTTTTCTTGTAGTAGTAGTAGTGGTTGCTCTTGTAATAGTAGTACTAGTAGTAGTGGTTGTTCTTGTATTAGTAGTGGTTGTACTTGTAGTAGTAATAGTAGTTGTTGTAGTGGTTGTTCTTGTAGTAGTAGTAGTGGTTGTTCTTGTAATAGTAGTAGTAGTGGTCCTGGTTGTTCTTGTAGAAGTAGTAGTGGTTGTTCTTGTAATAGTTGTAGTACTAGTAGTAGTAGTGTTTTTTCTTGTAATAGTAGTAGTAGCAGTAGTGGTTGTTCTTGTAGTAGTAGTAGTGGAAGTTGTAGTGGTTGTTCTTGTAGTAGTAGTCGTTGTTCTTGTAGTATTAGTAGTGGTTGTTCTTGTAGTAGTAGTAGTAGAGGTTGTTCTTGTAGTAGTAGTAGTGGTTTCTCTTGTAGTAGTAGTAGTAGTAGTAGTAGTAGTAGTAGTAGTAGTAATGGTTCTTCTTGTAGTAGTATGAGTGGTAGTTGTACTGGTTGTTCTTGTAGTAGTAGTAGGGGATGTTTTTGTAGTAGTAGTAGTGGTTGTTCTTGTAGTATTAATAGTGGTTGTTCTTGTAGTAGTAGTAGTAGAGGTTGTTCTTGTAGTAGTAGTAGTGGTTGCTCTTGTAGTAGTAGTAGTGGTTGTTCTTGTAATGGTAGTAGTAGTAGTGGTTGTTCTTGTAGTATTAGTACTGGTTGTTCTTGTAGTAGTAGTAGTAGTAGAGGTTGTTCTTGTAGTAGTAGTAGTGGTTGTTGTTGTTGTAGTAGTAGTGGTTGTTATTGTAGTAGTAGTAGTGGTTGTTCTTGGAATAGTAGAAGTAGTAGTAGTGGTTGTTCTTGTAGTAGTAGTGGTTGCACTTTTAGTAGTAGTAGTAGTTGTAGTGGTTGTTCTTGAACTAGTAGTAGTAGTAGTAGTAGTAGTGGTTGTTCTTGTAGTAGCAGTAGTGGTTGTTCTTGTAATGGTAGTAGTAGTAGTGGTTGTTCTTGTAGTTAATATTGGTGTACTTGTAGTAGTAGTAGTGGTAGTTGTAGTGGTTGTTCTTGAAGTAGTAGTAGTGGTTGTTCTTGTAGTAGTATTGGTGTACTTGTAGTAGTAGTAGTAGTTGTAGTGGTTGTTCTTGTAGTAGTAGTAGTATTAGAAGTGGTTGTTTTTGTAGTAGTATTGGTGTACTTGTAGTAGTAGTAGTGGTAGTTGTAGTGGTTGTTCTTGAAGTAGTAGTAGTGGTTGTTCTTGTAGTAGTAGTAGTGGTTGTTCTTGTAATATTAGAAGTAGTCGTAGTGGTGGTTCTTGTTGTAGTAGTAGTGGTTGTTATTGTAGTAGTAGTAGTGGTTGTTCTTGTAATAGTAGTAGTAGTAGTAGTGGTAGTGGTTTTTCTTGTAGTAGTAGTAGTGGTTGTTCTTGTAATATTAGAAATAGTAGTAGTGGAAGTTCTTCTTGTAGTAGTAGTGGTTGTTATTGTAGTAGTAGTAGTGGTTGTCTTTGTAATAGTACTAGTAGTAGTAGTGGTTGTTCTTGTAGTAGTAGTGGTTGCACTTGTAGTAGTAGTAGTAGTTGTAGTGGTTGTTCTTGAAGTAGTAGTAGTAGTAGTAGTGGTTGATCTTGTAGTAGTATTAGTGGTTGTTCTTGTAATGGTAGTAGTAGTAGTGGTTGTTCTTGCAGTAGTAAGTGGTAGTGCTTGTAGTAGTAGTAGTAGTGGTCTTTGTTCTTGTAGTAGTAATAGTGGTTGTTCTTGTAGTAGTAGAAGTAGTAGTTTAGTAGTGGTTGTTCTTGTAGTAGTAGTAGTGCTTGTTCTTGTGGTATTAGTAGTAGCAGAAGAGGTTGTTCTTGTAGTAGTAGTAGTGGTTGCTCTTGTAATAGTAGTACTAGTAGTAGTGGTTGTTCTTGTATTAGTAGTGGTTTTACTTGTAGTAGTAGTAGTAGTTGTTGTAGTGGTTGTTCTTGTAGTAGTAGTAGTGGTTTTTATTTTAGTAGTAGTAGTAGTGGTCCTGGTTGTTCTTGTAGAAGTAGTAGTGGTTGTTCTTGTAATAGTTGTAGTACTAGTAGTAGTAGTGGTTTTTCTTGTAATAGTAGTAGTAGCAGTAGTGGTTGTTCTTGTAGTAGTAGTAGTGGTTGTTGTTGTAGTAGTATTTGTAGTAGTAGTAGTAGTGATGGTTCTTCTTGTAGTAGTAGTAGTGGAAGTTGTAGTGGTTGTTCTTGTAGTAGTAGTGGTTGTTCTTGTAGTATTAGTAGTGGTTGTTCTTGTAGTAGTAGTAGTAGAGGTTGTTCTTGTAGTAGTAGTAGTGGTTGCTCTTGTAGTAGTAGTAGTAGTAGTAGTAGTAGTAGTGGTTCTTCTTGTAGTAGTATGAGTGGTAGTTGTACTGGTTGTTCTTGTAGTAGTAGTAGGGGATGTTTTTGTAGTAGTGGTAGTGGTTGTTCTTGTAGTATTAGTAGTGGTTGTTCTTGTAGTAGTAGTAGTAGAGGTTGTTCTTGTAGTAGTAGTAGTGGTTGCTCTTGTAGTAGTAGTAGTAGTAGTAATGGTTCTTCTTGTAGTAGTATAAGTGGTAGTTGTACTGGTTGTTCTTGTAGTAGTAGTAGGGGATGTTTTTGTAGTAGTAGTAGTGGTTGTTCTTGTAGTATTAGTACTGGTTGTTCTTGTAGTAGTAGTAGTAGAGGTTGTTCTTGTAGTAGTAGTAGTGGTTGTTGTTGTTGTAGTAGTAATGGTTGTTATTGTAGTAGTAGTGGTGGTTGTTCTTGGAATAGTAGTAGTAGTAGTGGTGGTTGTTCTTGTAGTAGTAGTGGTTGCACTTTTAGTAGTAGTAGTAGTTGTAGTGGTTGTTCTTGAACTAGTAGTAGTAGTAGTAGTAGTGGTTGTTCTTGTTGTAGTAGTAGTGGTTGTTCTTGTAATGGTAGTAGTAGTAGTGGTTGTTCTTGTAGTTAATATTGGTGTACTTGTAGTAGTAGTAGTGGTAGTTGTAGTGGTTGTTCTTGAAGTAGTAGTAGTGGTTGTTCTTGTAGTAGTATTGGTGTACTTGTAGTAGTAGTAGTAGTTGTAGTGGTTGTTCTTGTAGTAGTAGTAGTAGTAGAAGTGGTTGTTTTTGTAGTAGTATTGGTGTACTTGTAGTAGTAGTAGTGGTAGTTGTAGTGGTTGTTCTTGAAGTAGTAGTAGTGGTTGTTCATGTAGTAGTAGTAGTGGTTGTTCTTGTAATATTAGAAGTAGTAGTAGTGGTGGTTCTTGTTGTAGTAGTAGTGGATGTTATTGTAGTAGTAGTAGTGGTTGTTCTTGTAATAGTAGTAGTAGTAGTAGTGGTAGTGGTTTTTCTTGTAGTAGTAGTAGTGGTTGTTCTTGTAATATTAGAAGTAGTAGTAGTGGAAGTTCTTCTTGTAGTAGTAGTGGTTGTTATTGTAGTAGTAGTAGTGGTTGTTCTTGTAATAGTACTAGTAGTAGTAGTGGTTGTTCTTGTAGTAGTAGTGGTTGCACTTGTAGTAGTTGTAGTGGTTGTTCTTGAAGTAGTAGTAGTAGTAGTAGTAGTGGTTGATCTTGTAGTAGTATTAGTGGTTGTTCTTGTAATGGTAGTAGTAGTAGTGGTTGTTCTTGCAGTAGTAAGTGGTAGTACTTGTAGTAGTAGTAGTAGTGGTCTTTGTTCTTGTAGTAGTAATAGTGGTTGTTCTTGTAGTAGTAGAAGTAGTAGTTTAGTAGTGGTTGTTCTTGTAGTAGTAGTAGTGCTTGTTCTTGTGGTAGTAGTAGTAGCAGAAGAGGTTGTTCTTGTAGTAGTAGAAGTGGTTGCTCTTGTAATAGTAGTACTAGTAGTAGTGGTTGTTCTTGTATTAGTAGTGGTTGTACTTGTAGTAGTAGTAGTAGTTGTTGTAGTGGTTGTTCTTGTAGTAGTAGTAGTGGTTGTTCTTGTAGTAGTAGTAGTAGTGGTCCTGGTTGTTCTTGTAGAAGTAGTAGTGGTTGTTCTTGTAATAGTTGTAGTACTAGTAGTAGTAGTGGTTTTTCTTGTAATAGGAGTAGTAGCAGTAGTGGTTGTTCTTGTACTAGTAGTAGTGTTTGTTGTTGTAGTAGTATTTGTAGTAGTAGTAGTAGTGATGGTTCTTCTTGTAGTAGTAGTAGTGGAAGTTGTAGTGGTTGTTCTTGTAGTAGTAGTGGTTGTTCTTGTAGTATTAGTAGTGGTTGTTCTTGTAGTAGTAGTAGTAGAGGTTGTTCTTGTAGTAGTAGTAGTGGTTGCTCTTGTAGTAGTAGTAGTAGTAGTAGTAGTAGTAGTAGTAGTAGTAGTAATGGTTCTTCTTGTAGTAGTATGAGTGGTAGTTGTACTGGTTGTTCTTGTAGTAGTAGTAGGGGATGTTTTTGTAGTAGTGGTAGTGGTTGTTCTTGTAGTATTAGTAGTGGTTGTTCTTGTAGTAGTAGTAGTAGAGGTTGTTCTTGTAGTAGTAGTAGTGGTTGCTCTTGTAGTAGTAGTAGTAGTAGTAATGGTTCTTCTTGTAGTAGTATAAGTGGTAGTTGTACTGGTTGTTCTTGTAGTAGTAGTAGGGGATGTTTTTGTAGTAGTAGTAGTGGTTGTTCTTGTAGTATTAGTACTGGTTGTTCTTGTAGTAGTAGTAGTAGAGGTTGTTCTTGTAGTAGTAGTAGTGGTTGTTGTTGTTGTAGTAGTAGTGGTTGTTATTGTAGTAGTAGTAGTGGTTGTTCTTGGAATTGTAGTAGTAGTAGTGGTGGTTGTTCTTGTAGTAGTAGTGGTTGCACTTTTAGTAGTAGTAGTAGTTGTAGTGGTTGTTCTTGAACTAGTAGTAGTAGTAGTAGTAGTGGTTGTTCTTGTAGTAGTAGTAGTGGTTGTTCTTGTAATGGTAGTAGTAGTAGTGGTTGTTGTTGTAGTTAATATTGGTGTACTTGTAGTAGTAGTAGTGGTAGTTGTAGTGGTTGTTCTTGAAGTAGTAGTAGTGGTTGTTCTTGTAGTAGTATTGGTGTACTTGTAGTAGTAGTAGTAGTTGTAGTGGTTGTTCTTGTAGTAGTAGTAGTAGTAGAAGTGGTTGTTTTTGTAGTAGTATTGGTGTACTTGTAGTAGTAGTAGTGGTAGTTGTAGTGGTTGTTCTTGAAGTAGTAGTAGTGGTTGTTCTTGTAGTAGTAGTAGTGGTTGTTCTTGTAATATTAGAAGTAGTAGTAGTGGTGGTTCTTGTTGTAGTAGTAGTGGTTGTTATTGTAGTAGTAGTAGTGGTTGTTCTTGTAATAGTAGTAGTAGTAGTAGTGGTAGTGGTTTTTCTTGTAGTAGTAGTAGTGGTTGTTCTTGTAATATTAGAAGTAGTAGTAGTGGAAGTTCTTCTTGTAGTAGTAGTGGTTGTTATTGTAGTAGTAGTAGTGGTTGTTCTTGTAATAGTACTAGTAGTAGTAGTGGTTGTTCTTGTAGTAGTAGTGGTTGCACTTGTAGTAGTTGTAGTGGTTGTTCTTGAAGTAGTAGTAGTAGTAGTGGTTGATCTTGTAGTAGTATTAGTGGTTGTTCTTGTAATGGTAGTAGTAGTAGTGGTTGTTCTTGCAGTAGTAAGTGGTAGTACTTGTAGTAGTAGTAGTAGTGGTCTTTGTTCTTGTAGTAGTAATAGTGGTTGTTCTTGTAGTAGTAGAAGTAGTAGTTTGGTAGTGGTTGTTCTTGTAGTAGTAGTAGTGCTTGTTCTTGTGGTAGTAGTAGTAGCAGAAGAGGTTGTTCTTGTAGTAGTAGTAGTGGTTGCTCTTGTAATAGTAGTACTAGTAGTAGTGGTTGTTCTTGTATTAGTAGTGGTTGTACTTGTAGTAGTAGTAGTAGTTGTTGTAGTGGTTGTTCTTGTAGTAGTAGTAGTGGTTGTTCTTGTAGTAGTAGTAGTAGTGGTCCTGGTTGTTCTTGTAGAAGTAGTAGTGGTTGTTCTTGTAATAGTTGTAGTACTAGTAGTAGTAGTGGTTTTTCTTGTAATAGTAGTAGTAGCAGTAGTGGTTGTTCTTGTAGTAGTAGTAGTGGTTGTTGTTGTAGTAGTATTTGTAGTAGTAGTAGTAGTGATGGTTCTTCTTGTAGTAGTAGTAGTGGAAGTTGTAGTGGTTGTTCTTGTAGTAGTAGTGGTTGTTCTTGTAGTATTAGTAGTGGTTGTTCTTGTAGTAGTAGTAGTAGAGGTTGTTCTTGTAGTAGTAGTAGTGGTTGCTCTTGTAGTAGTAGTAGTAGTAGTAGTAGTAGTAGTAATGGTTCTTCTTGTAGTAGTATGAGTGGTAGTTGTACTGGTTGTTCTTGTAGTAGTAGTAGGGGATGTTTTTGTAGTAGTAGTAGTGGTTATTCTTGTAGTATTAGTAGTGGTTGTTCTTGTAGTAGTAGTAGTAGAGGTTGTTCTTGTAGTAGTAGTAGTGGTTGCTCTTGTAGTAGTAGTAGTAGTAGTAATGGTTCTTCTTGTAGTAGTATAAGTGGTAGTTGTACTGGTTGTTCTTGTAGTAGTAGTAGGGGATGTTTTTGTAGTAGTAGTAGTGGTTGTTCTTGTAGTATTAGTACTGGTTGTTCTTGTAGTAGTAGTAGTAGAGGTTGTTCTTGTAGTAGTAGTAGTGGTTGTTGTTGTTGTAGTAGTAGTGGTTGTTATTGTAGTAGTAGTAGTGGTTGTTCTTGGAATAGTAGTAGTAGTAGTGGTGGTTGTTCTTGTAGTAGTAGTGGTTGCACTTTTAGTAGTAGTAGTAGTTGTAGTGGTTGTTCTTGAACTAGTAGTAGTAGTAGTAGTAGTGGTTGTTCTTGTAGTAGTAGTAGTGGTTGTTCTTGTAATGGTAGTAGTATTAGTGGTTGTTGTTGTAGTTAATATTGGTGTACTTGTAGTAGTAGTAGTGGTAGTTGTAGTGGTTGTTCTTGAAGTAGTAGTAGTGGTTGTTCTTGTAGTAGTATTGGTGTACTTGTAGTAGTAGTAGTAGTTGTAGTGGTTGTTCTTGTAGTAGTAGTAGTAGTAGAAGTGGTTGTTTTTGTAGTAGTATTGGTGTACTTGTAGTAGTAGTAGTGGTAGTTGTACTGGTTGTTCTTGAAGTAGTAGTAGTGGTTGTTCTTGTAGTAGTAGTAGTGGTTGTTCTTGTAATATTAGAAGTAGTAGTAGTGGTGGTTCTTGTTGTAGTAGTAGTGGATGTTATTGTAGTAGTAGTAGTGGTTGTTCTTGTAATAGTAGTAGTAGTAGTAGTGGTAGTGGTTTTTCTTGTAGTAGTAGTAGTGGTTTTTCTTGTAATATTAGAAGTAGTAGTAGTGGAAGTTCTTCTTGTAGTAGTAGTGGTTGTTATTGTAGTAGTAGTAGTGGTTGTTCTTGTAATAGTACTAGTAGTAGTAGTGGTTGTTCTTGTAGTAGTAGTGGTTGCACTTGTAGTAGTTGTAGTGGTTGTTCTTGAAGTAGTAGTAGTAGTAGTAGTGGTTGATCTTGTAGTAGTATTAGTGGTTGTTCTTGTAATGGTAGTAGTAGTAGTGGTTGTTCTTGCAGTAGTAAGTGGTAGTACTTGTAGTAGTAGTAGTAGTGGTCTTTGTTCTTGTAGTAGTAATAGTGGTTGTTCTTGTAGTAGTAGAAGTAGTAGTTTAGTAGTGGTTGTTCTTGTAGTAGTAGTAGTGCTTGTTCTTGTGGTAGTAGTAGTAGCAGAAGAGGTTGTTCTTGTAGTAGTAGTAGTGGTTGCTCTTGTAATAGTAGTACTAGTAGTAGTGGTTGTTCTTGTATTAGTAGTGGTTGTACTTGTAGTAGTAGTAGTAGTTGTTGTAGTGGTTGTTCTTGTAGTAGTAGTAGTGGTTGTTCTTGTAGTAGTAGTAGTAGTGGTCCTGGTTGTTCTTGTAGAAGTAGTAGTGGTTGTTCTTGTAATAGTTGTAGTACTAGTAGTAGTAGTGGTTTTTCTTGTAATAGGAGTAGTAGCAGTAGTGGTTGTTCTTGTACTAGTAGTAGTGTTTGTTGTTGTAGTAGTATTTGTAGTAGTAGTAGTAGTGATGGTTCTTCTTGTAGTAGTAGTAGTGGAAGTTGTAGTGGTTGTTCTTGTAGTAGTAGTGGTTGTTCTTGTAGTATTAGTAGTGGTTGTTCTTGTAGTAGTAGTAGTAGAGGTTGTTCTTGTAGTAGTAGTAGTGGTTGCTCTTGTAGTAGTAGTAGTAGTAGTAGTAGTAGTAGTAGTAATGGTTCTTCTTGTAGTAGTATGAGTGGTAGTTGTACTGGTTGTTCTTGTAGTAGTAGTAGGGGATGTTTTTGTAGTAGTGGTAGTGGTTGTTCTTGTAGTATTAGTAGTGGTTGTTCTTGTAGTAGTAGTAGTAGAGGTTGTTCTTGTAGTAGTAGTAGTGGTTGCTCTTGTAGTAGTAGTAGTAGTAGTAATGGTTCTTCTTGTAGTAGTATAAGTGGTAGTTGTACTGGTTGTTCTTGTAGTAGTAGTAGGGGATGTTTTTGTAGTAGTAGTAGTGGTTGTTCTTGTAGTATTAGTACTGGTTGTTCTTGTAGTAGTAGTAGTAGAGGTTGTTCTTGTAGTAGTAGTAGTGGTTGTTGTTGTTGTAGTAGTAGTGGTTGTTATTGTAGTAGTAGTAGTGGTTGTTCTTGGAATTGTAGTAGTAGTAGTGGTGGTTGTTCTTGTAGTAGTAGTGGTTGCACTTTTAGTAGTAGTAGTAGTTGTAGTGGTTGTTCTTGAACTAGTAGTAGTAGTAGTAGTAGTGGTTGTTCTTGTAGTAGTAGTAGTGGTTGTTCTTGTAATGGTAGTAGTAGTAGTGGTTGTTGTTGTAGATAATATTGGTGTACTTGTAGTAGTAGTAGTGGTAGTTGTAGTGGTTGTTCTTGAAGTAGTAGTAGTGGTTGTTCTTGTAGTAGTATTGGTGTACTTGTAGTAGTAGTAGTAGTTGTAGTGGTTGTTCTTGTAGTAGTAGTAGTAGTAGAAGTGGTTGTTTTTGTAGTAGTATTGGTGTACTTGTAGTAGTAGTAGTGGTAGTTGTAGTGGTTGTTCTTGAAGTAGTAGTAATGGTTGTTCTTGTAGTAGTAGTAGTGGTTGTTCTTGTAATATTAGAAGTAGTAGTAGTGGTGGTTCTTGTTGTAGTAGTAGTGGTTGTTATTGTAGTAGTAGTAGTGGTTGTTCTTGTAATAGTAGTAGTAGTAGTAGTGGTAGTGGTTTTTCTTGTAGTAGTAGTAGTGGTTGTTCTTGTAATATTAGAAGTAGTAGTAGTGGAAGTTCTTCTTGTAGTAGTAGTGGTTGTTATTGTAGTAGTAGTAGTGGTTGTTCTTGTAATAGTACTAGTAGTAGTAGTGGTTGTTCTTGTAGTAGTAGTGGTTGCACTTGTAGTAGTTGTAGTGGTTGTTCTTGAAGTAGTAGTAGTAGTAGTAGTGGTTGATCTTGTAGTAGTATTAGTGGTTGTTCTTGTAATGGTAGTAGTAGTAGTGGTTGTTCTTGCAGTAGTAAGTGGTAGTACTTGTAGTAGTAGTAGTAGTGGTCTTTGTTCTTGTAGTAGTAATAGTGGTTGTTCTTGTAGTAGTAGAAGTAGTAGTTTGGTAGTGGTTGTTCTTGTAGTAGTAGTAGTGCTTGTTCTTGTGGTAGTAGTAGTAGCAGAAGAGGTTGTTCTTGTAGTAGTAGTAGTGGTTGCTCTTGTAATAGTAGTACTAGTAGTAGTGGTTGTTCTTGTATTAGTAGTGGTTGTACTTGTAGTAGTAGTAGTAGTTGTTGTAGTGGTTGTTCTTGTAGTAGTAGTAGTGGTTGTTCTTGTAGTAGTAGTAGTAGTGGTCCTGGTTGTTCTTGTAGAAGTAGTAGTGGTTTTTCTTGTAATAGTAGTAGTAGCAGTAGTGGTTGTTCTTGTAGTAGTAGTAGTGGTTGTTGTTGTAGTAGTATTTGTAGTAGTAGTAGTAGTGATGGTTCTTCTTGTAGTAGTAGTAGTGGAAGTTGTAGTGGTTGTTCTTGTAGTAGTAGTGGTTGTTCTTGTAGTATTAGTAGTGGTTGTTCTTGTAGTAGTAGTAGTAGAGGTTGTTCTTGTAGTAGTAGTAGTGGTTGCTCTTGTAGTAGTAGTAGTAGTAGTAGTAGTAGTAGTAGTAATGGTTCTTCTTGTAGTAGTATGAGTGGTAGTTGTACTGGTTGTTCTTGTAGTAGTAGTAGGGGATGTTTTTGTAGTAGTAGTAGTGGTTATTCTTGTAGTATTAGTAGTGGTTGTTCTTGTAGTAGTAGTAGTAGAGGTTGTTCTTGTAGTAGTAGTAGTGGTTGCTCTTGTAGTAGTAGTAGTAGTAGTAGTAATGGTTCTTCTTGTAGTAGTATAAGTGGTAGTTGTACTGGTTGTTCTTGTAGTAGTAGTAGGGGATGTTTTTGTAGTAGTAGTAGTGGTTGTTCTTGTAGTATTAGTACTGGTTGTTCTTGTAGTAGTAGTAGTAGAGGTTGTTCTTGTAGTAGTAGTAGTGGTTGTTGTTGTTGTAGTAGTAGTGGTTGTTATTGTAGTAGTAGTAGTGGTTGTTCTTGGAATAGTAGTAGTAGTAGTAGTGGTTGTTCTTGTAGTAGTAGTGGTTGCACTTTTAGTAGTAGTAGTAGTTGTAGTGGTTGTTCTTGAACTAGTAGTAGTAGTAGTAGTAGTGGTTGTTCTTGTAGTAGTAGTAGTGGTTGTTCTTGTAATGGTAGTAGTAGTAGTGGTTGTTCTTGTAGTTAATATTGGTGTACTTGTAGAAGTAGTAGTGGTAGTTGTAGTGGTTGTTCTTGAAGTAGTAGTAGTGGTTGTTCTTGTAGTAGTATTGGTGTACTTGTAGTAGTAGTAGTAGTTGTAGTGGTTGTTTTTGTAGTAGTATTGGTGTACTTGTAGAAGTAGTAGTGGTAGTTGTAGTGGTTGTTCTTGAAGTAGTAGTAGTGGTTGTTCTTGTAGTAGTATTGGTGTACTTGTAGTAGTAGTAGTAGTAGAAGTGGTTGTTTTTGTAGTAGTATTGGTGTACTTGTAGTAGTAGTAGTGGTAGTTGTAGTGGTTGTTCTTGAAGTAGTAGTAGTGGTTGTTCTTGTAGTAGTAGTAGTGGTTGTTCTTGTAATATTAGAAGTAGTAGTAGTGGTGGTTCTTGTTGTAGTAGTAGTGGTTGTTATTGTAGTAGTAGTAGTGGTTGTTCTTGTAATAGTAGTAGTAGTAGTAGTGGTAGTGGTTTTTCTTGTAGTAGTAGTAGTGGTTGTTCTTGTAATATTAGAAGTAGTAGTAGTGGAAGTTCTTCTTGTAGTAGTAGTGGTTGTTATTGTAGTAGTAGTAGTGGTTGTTCTTGTAATAGTACTAGTAGTAGTAGTGGTTGTTCTTGTAGTAGTATTGGTTGCACTTGTAGTAGTAGTAGTTGTAGTGGTTGTTCTTGAAGTAGTAGTAGTAGTAGTAGTGGTTGATCTTGTAGTAGTAGTAGTGGTTGTTCTTGTAAAGGTAGTAGTAGTAGTGGTTGTTCTTGCAGTAGTAAGTGGTAGTGCTTGTAGTAGTAGTAGTAGTAGTGGTCTTTGTTCTTGTAGTAGTAATAGTGGTTGTTCTTGTAGAAGTAGAAGTAGTAGTTTAGTAGTGGTTGTTCTTGTAGTAGTAGTAGTGCTTGTTCTTGTGGTAGTAGTAGTAGCAGAAGAGGTTGTTCTTGTAGTAGTAGTAGTGGTTGCTCTTGTAATAGTAGTACTAGTAGTAGTGGTTGTTCTTGTATTAGTAGTGGTTGTACTTGTAGTAGTAGTAGTAGTTGTTGTAGTGGTTGTTCTTGTAGTAGTAGTAGTGGTTTTTATTTTAGTAGTAGTAGTAGTGGTCCTGGTTGTTCTTGTAGAAGTAGTAGTGGTTGTTCTTGTAATAGTTGTAGTACTAGTAGTAGTAGTGGTTTTTCTTGTAATAGTAGTAGTATCAGTAGTGGTTGTTCTTGTAGTAGTAGTACAGGTTGTTCTTGTAGTAGTAGTGGTTGTAGTAGTAGTAGTAGTAGTAGTAGTAGTAGTAATGGTTCTTCTTGTAGTAGTAGTAGTGGTAGTTGTAGTGGTTGTTCTTGTAATAGTAGTAGTGGTGGTTCTCATTGTAGAAGTTGAGTTTGTTCTTGTAGTAGTAGTAGCGGTTGTTCTTGTAATAGTTGTAGTAGTAGTACCTGTAGTGGTTGGTCTTAAAATAGTTGTATTAGTAGTAGTAGTAGTGGTTGTTCTTGTAATAGTTGTAGTAGTAGCAGTAGTAGTGGTGGTTGTTTTTGTAGTAGTAGTAGTGGTTGTTCTTGTAATAGTTGTAGATGTAGTACTAATAGTGGTTGTTCTTGTAGTAGTTGTAGTGGTTGATCTTGTTGTAGTGGTACTAGTAGTAGTAGTAGTGGTTGTTCTTGTAGTAGTAGTAGTACTAGTAGAAGTGGTTGTTCTTGTAGTAGTAGTAGTGCTTGTTTTTGTAATAGTAGTAGCAATAGTAGTGGTTGTTCTTGTTGTAGTAGTAGTGGTTGTTCTTGTAGTAGTAGTAGTGGTTGTACTTGTAGTAGTAGTAGTAGTAATAGTTGTAGTGGTTTTTCTTGTAGTAGTAGTAGTAGTAGTAGTAGTAGTGGTTGTTCTTGTAGTAGTAGTAGTAGTAGAAGTGGTTGTTCTTGTAGAAGTAGTAGTGGTTGTTCTTGTAATATTAGTAGTAGTACTGGTGGTTCTTGTTGTAGTAGTAGTGGTTGTTCTTGTAGCAGTATTGGTGTACTTGTAGTAGTAGTAGTAGTAGTTGTAGTGGTTGTTCTTGTAGTAGTAGTAGTAGTAGAAGTGTTTTTTCTTGTAGTAGTATGGGTGTACTTGTAGTAGTAGTAGTGGTAGTTGTAGTGGTTGTTCTTGTAGTAGTAGTAGTGGTTGTTCTTGTAGTAGTAGTAGTAGTAGTAGTAGTAGTGGGTTTTCTTGTAGTAGTAGTAGTGGTTGTTCTTGTAATATTAGAAGTTGTAGTAGTGGTGGTTCTTGTTGTAGTAGTAGTGGTTGTTATTGTAGTAGTAGTAGGGGTTGTTCTTGTAGTAGTAGTGGTGGCACTTTTAGTAGTAGTAGTAGTTGTAGTGGTTGTTCTTGAAGTAGTAGTAGTAGTAGTGGTTGTTCTTGTAGTAGTAGTAGTTGTTGTTCTTGTAATGGTAGTAGTAGTAGTGTTTGTTCTATTACTAGTAGTGGTTGTATTGTAATAGTAGTAGTAGTAGTGGTCTTTGTTCTTGTAGTAGTAGTAGTGGTTGTTCTTGTAGTAGTAGTAGTAGTAATAGTAGTAGTAGTTGTAGTGGTTTTTCTTGTAGTAGTAGTAGTAGTAGTAGTAGTAGTGGTTGTTCTTGTAGTAGTAGTAGTAGTAGAAGTGGTTGTTCTTGTAGAAGTAGTAGTGGTTGTTCTTGTAATATTAGTAGTAGTACTGGTGGTTCTTGTTGTAGTAGTAGTGGTTGTTCTTGTAGCAGTATTGGTGTACTTGTAGTAGTAGTAGTTGTAGTGGTTGTTCTTGTAGTAGTAGTAGTAGTAGAAGTGGTTGTTCTTGTAGTAGTATGGGTGTACTTGTAGTAGTAGTAGTGGTAGTTGTAGTGGTTGTTCTTGTAGTAGTAGTAGTGGTTGTTCTTGTAGTAGTAGTTGTAGTAGTAGTAGTAGTAGTGGGTTTTCTTGTAGTAGTAGTAGTGGTTGTTCTTGTAATATTAGAAGTAGTAGTAGTGGTGGTTCTTGTTGTAGTAGTAGTGGTTGTTATTGTAGTAGTAGTAGTGGTTGTTCTTGCAATAGTAGTAGTAGTAGTAGTGGTTGTTCTTGTAGTAGTAGTGGTGGCACTTTTAGTAGTAGTA
This sequence comes from Alligator mississippiensis, assembly GCF_030867095.1. Lineage (NCBI taxonomy): Eukaryota > Metazoa > Chordata > Crocodylia > Alligatoridae > Alligator > Alligator mississippiensis. Next base: position 34,333 of record NW_026775323.1, on the reverse strand, counting down.
GTAGTTGTAGTGGTTGTTCTTGAAGTAGTAGTAGTAGTAGTGGTTGTTCTTGTAGTAGTAGTAGTGGTTGTTCTTGTAATGGTAGTAGTAGTAGTGGTTGTTCTATTACTAGTAGTGGTTGTATTGTAATAGTAGTAGTAGTAGTGGTCTTTGTTCTTGTAGTAGTAGTAGTGGTTGTTCTTGTAATATTAGAAGTAGTCGTAGTGGTGGTTCTTGTTGTAGTAGTAGTGGTTGTTATTGTAGTAGTAGTAGTGGTTGTTCTTGTAATAGTAGTAGTAGTAGTAGTGGTAGTGGTTTTTCTTGTAGTAGTAGTAGTGGTTGTTCTTGTAATATTAGAAGTAGTAGTAGTGGAAGTTCTTCTTGTAGTAGTAGTGGTTGTTATTGTAGTAGTAGTAGTGGTTGTTCTTGTAATAGTACTAGTAGTAGTAGTGGTTGTTCTTGTAGTAGTAGTGGTTGCACTTGTAGTAGTAGTAGTAGTTGTAGTGGTTGTTCTTGAAGTAGTAGTGGTTGATCTTGTAGTAGTAGTAGTGGTTGTTCTTGTAATGGTAGTAGTAGTAGTGGTTGTTCTTGCAGTAGTAAGTGGTAGTACTTGCAGTAGTAGTAGTAGTAGTGGTCTTTGTTCTTGTAGTAGTAATAGTGGTTGTTCTTGTAGTAGTAGAAGTAGTAGTTTAGTAGTGGTTGTTCTTGTAGTAGTAGTAGTGCTTGTTCTTGTGGTAGTAGTAGTAGCAGAAGAGGTTGTTCTTGTAGTAGTAGTAGTGGTTGCTCTTGTAATAGTAGTACTAGTAGTAGTGGTTGTTCTTGTATTAGTAGTGGTTGTACTTGTAGTAGTAATAGTAGTTGTTGTGGTGGTTGTTCTTGTAGTAGTAGTAGTGGTTGTTCTTGTAATAGTAGTAGTAGTGGTCCTGGTTGTTCTTGTAGAAGTAGTAGTGGTTGTTCTTGTAATAGTTGTAGTACTAGTAGTAGTAGTGGTTTTTCTTGTAATAGTAGTAGTAGCAGTAGTGGTTGTTCTTGTAGTAGTAGTAGTGGTTGTTGTTGTAGTAGTATTTGTAGTAGTAGTAGTGATGGTTCTTCTTGTACTAGTAGTAGTGGAAGTTGTAGTGGTTGTTCTTGTAGTAGTAGTGGTTGTTCTTGTAATGGTAGTAGTAGTAGTGGTTGTTGTTGTAGTTAATATTGGTGTACTTGTAGTAGTAGTAGTGGTAGTTGTAGTGGTTGTTCTTGAAGTAGTAGTAGTGGTTGTTCTTGTAGTAGTATTGGTGTACTTGTAGTAGTAGTAGTAGTTGTAGTGGTTGTTCTTGTAGTAGTAGTAGTAGTAGTAGAAGTGGTTGTTTTTGTAGTAGTATTGGTGTACTTGTAGTAGTAGTAGTGGTAGTTGTAGTGGTTGTTCTTGAAGTAGTAGTAATGGTTGTTCTTGTAGTAGTAGTAGTGGTTGTTCTTGTAATATTAGAAGTAGTAGTAGTGGTGGTTCTTGTTGTAGTAGTAGTGGTTGTTATTGTAGTAGTAGTAGTGGTTGTTCTTGTAATAGTAGTAGTAGTAGTAGTGGTAGTGGTTTTTCTTGTAGTAGTAGTAGTGGTTGTTCTTGTAATATTAGAAGTAGTAGTAGTGGAAGTTCTTCTTGTAGTAGTAGTGGTTGTTATTGTAGTAGTAGTAGTGGTTGTTCTTGTAATAGTACTAGTAGTAGTAGTGGTTGTTCTTGTAGTAGTAGTGGTTGCACTTGTAGTAGTTGTAGTGGTTGTTCTTGAAGTAGTAGTAGTAGTAGTAGTGGTTGATCTTGTAGTAGTATTAGTGGTTGTTCTTGTAATGGTAGTAGTAGTAGTGGTTGTTCTTGCAGTAGTAAGTGGTAGTACTTGTAGTAGTAGTAGTAGTGGTCTTTGTTCTTGTAGTAGTAATAGTGGTTGTTCTTGTAGTAGTAGAAGTAGTAGTTTGGTAGTGGTTGTTCTTGTAGTAGTAGTAGTGCTTGTTCTTGTGGTAGTAGTAGTAGCAGAAGAGGTTGTTCTTGTAGTAGTAGTAGTGGTTGCTCTTGTAATAGTAGTACTAGTAGTAGTGGTTGTTCTTGTATTAGTAGTGGTTGTACTTGTAGTAGTAGTAGTAGTTGTTGTAGTGGTTGTTCTTGTAGTAGTAGTAGTGGTTGTTCTTGTAGTAGTAGTAGTAGTGGTCCTGGTTGTTCTTGTAGAAGTAGTAGTGGTTTTTCTTGTAATAGTAGTAGTAGCAGTAGTGGTTGTTCTTGTAGTAGTAGTAGTGGTTGTTGTTGTAGTAGTATTTGTAGTAGTAGTAGTAGTGATGGTTCTTCTTGTAGTAGTAGTAGTGGAAGTTGTAGTGGTTGTTCTTGTAGTAGTAGTGGTTGTTCTTGTAGTATTAGTAGTGGTTGTTCTTGTAGTAGTAGTAGTAGAGGTTGTTCTTGTAGTAGTAGTAGTGGTTGCTCTTGTAGTAGTAGTAGTAGTAGTAGTAGTAGTAGTAGTAATGGTTCTTCTTGTAGTAGTATGAGTGGTAGTTGTACTGGTTGTTCTTGTAGTAGTAGTAGGGGATGTTTTTGTAGTAGTAGTAGTGGTTATTCTTGTAGTATTAGTAGTGGTTGTTCTTGTAGTAGTAGTAGTAGAGGTTGTTCTTGTAGTAGTAGTAGTGGTTGCTCTTGTAGTAGTAGTAGTAGTAGTAGTAATGGTTCTTCTTGTAGTAGTATAAGTGGTAGTTGTACTGGTTGTTCTTGTAGTAGTAGTAGGGGATGTTTTTGTAGTAGTAGTAGTGGTTGTTCTTGTAGTATTAGTACTGGTTGTTCTTGTAGTAGTAGTAGTAGAGGTTGTTCTTGTAGTAGTAGTAGTGGTTGTTGTTGTTGTAGTAGTAGTGGTTGTTATTGTAGTAGTAGTAGTGGTTGTTCTTGGAATAGTAGTAGTAGTAGTAGTGGTTGTTCTTGTAGTAGTAGTGGTTGCACTTTTAGTAGTAGTAGTAGTTGTAGTGGTTGTTCTTGAACTAGTAGTAGTAGTAGTAGTAGTGGTTGTTCTTGTAGTAGTAGTAGTGGTTGTTCTTGTAATGGTAGTAGTAGTAGTGGTTGTTCTTGTAGTTAATATTGGTGTACTTGTAGAAGTAGTAGTGGTAGTTGTAGTGGTTGTTCTTGAAGTAGTAGTAGTGGTTGTTCTTGTAGTAGTATTGGTGTACTTGTAGTAGTAGTAGTAGTTGTAGTGGTTGTTTTTGTAGTAGTATTGGTGTACTTGTAGAAGTAGTAGTGGTAGTTGTAGTGGTTGTTCTTGAAGTAGTAGTAGTGGTTGTTCTTGTAGTAGTATTGGTGTACTTGTAGTAGTAGTAGTAGTAGAAGTGGTTGTTTTTGTAGTAGTATTGGTGTACTTGTAGTAGTAGTAGTGGTAGTTGTAGTGGTTGTTCTTGAAGTAGTAGTAGTGGTTGTTCTTGTAGTAGTAGTAGTGGTTGTTCTTGTAATATTAGAAGTAGTAGTAGTGGTGGTTCTTGTTGTAGTAGTAGTGGTTGTTATTGTAGTAGTAGTAGTGGTTGTTCTTGTAATAGTAGTAGTAGTAGTAGTGGTAGTGGTTTTTCTTGTAGTAGTAGTAGTGGTTGTTCTTGTAATATTAGAAGTAGTAGTAGTGGAAGTTCTTCTTGTAGTAGTAGTGGTTGTTATTGTAGTAGTAGTAGTGGTTGTTCTTGTAATAGTACTAGTAGTAGTAGTGGTTGTTCTTGTAGTAGTATTGGTTGCACTTGTAGTAGTAGTAGTTGTAGTGGTTGTTCTTGAAGTAGTAGTAGTAGTAGTAGTGGTTGATCTTGTAGTAGTAGTAGTGGTTGTTCTTGTAAAGGTAGTAGTAGTAGTGGTTGTTCTTGCAGTAGTAAGTGGTAGTGCTTGTAGTAGTAGTAGTAGTAGTGGTCTTTGTTCTTGTAGTAGTAATAGTGGTTGTTCTTGTAGAAGTAGAAGTAGTAGTTTAGTAGTGGTTGTTCTTGTAGTAGTAGTAGTGCTTGTTCTTGTGGTAGTAGTAGTAGCAGAAGAGGTTGTTCTTGTAGTAGTAGTAGTGGTTGCTCTTGTAATAGTAGTACTAGTAGTAGTGGTTGTTCTTGTATTAGTAGTGGTTGTACTTGTAGTAGTAGTAGTAGTTGTTGTAGTGGTTGTTCTTGTAGTAGTAGTAGTGGTTTTTATTTTAGTAGTAGTAGTAGTGGTCCTGGTTGTTCTTGTAGAAGTAGTAGTGGTTGTTCTTGTAATAGTTGTAGTACTAGTAGTAGTAGTGGTTTTTCTTGTAATAGTAGTAGTATCAGTAGTGGTTGTTCTTGTAGTAGTAGTACAGGTTGTTCTTGTAGTAGTAGTGGTTGTAGTAGTAGTAGTAGTAGTAGTAGTAGTAGTAGTAATGGTTCTTCTTGTAGTAGTAGTAGTGGTAGTTGTAGTGGTTGTTCTTGTAATAGTAGTAGTGGTGGTTCTCATTGTAGAAGTTGAGTTTGTTCTTGTAGTAGTAGTAGCGGTTGTTCTTGTAATAGTTGTAGTAGTAGTACCTGTAGTGGTTGGTCTTAAAATAGTTGTATTAGTAGTAGTAGTAGTGGTTGTTCTTGTAATAGTTGTAGTAGTAGCAGTAGTAGTGGTGGTTGTTTTTGTAGTAGTAGTAGTGGTTGTTCTTGTAATAGTTGTAGATGTAGTACTAATAGTGGTTGTTCTTGTAGTAGTTGTAGTGGTTGATCTTGTTGTAGTGGTACTAGTAGTAGTAGTAGTGGTTGTTCTTGTAGTAGTAGTAGTACTAGTAGAAGTGGTTGTTCTTGTAGTAGTAGTAGTGCTTGTTTTTGTAATAGTAGTAGCAATAGTAGTGGTTGTTCTTGTTGTAGTAGTAGTGGTTGTTCTTGTAGTAGTAGTAGTGGTTGTACTTGTAGTAGTAGTAGTAGTAATAGTAGTAGTAGTTGTAGTGGTTTTTCTTGTAGTAGTAGTAGTAGTAGTAGTAGTAGTAGTGGTTGTTCTTGTAGTAGTAGTAGTAGTAGAAGTGGTTGTTCTTGTAGAAGTAGTAGTGGTTGTTCTTGTAATATTAGTAGTAGTACTGGTGGTTCTTGTTGTAGTAGTAGTGGTTGTTCTTGTAGCAGTATTGGTGTACTTGTAGTAGTAGTAGTAGTAGTTGTAGTGGTTGTTCTTGTAGTAGTAGTAGTAGTAGAAGTGTTTTTTCTTGTAGTAGTATGGGTGTACTTGTAGTAGTAGTAGTGGTAGTTGTAGTGGTTGTTCTTGTAGTAGTAGTAGTGGTTGTTCTTGTAGTAGTAGTAGTAGTAGTAGTAGTGGGTTTTCTTGTAGTAGTAGTAGTGGTTGTTCTTGTAATATTAGAAGTAGTAGTAGTGGTGGTTCTTGTTGTAGTAGTAGTGGTTGTTATTGTAGTAGTAGTAGGGGTTGTTCTTGTAGTAGTAGTGGTGGCACTTTTAGTAGTAGTAGTAGTTGTAGTGGTTGTTCTTGAAGTAGTAGTAGTAGTAGTGGTTGTTCTTGTAGTAGTAGTAGTTGTTGTTCTTGTAATGGTAGTAGTAGTAGTGGTTGTTCTATTACTAGTAGTGTTTGTATTGTAATAGTAGTAGTAGTAGTGGTCTTTGTTCTTGTAGTAGTAGTAGTGGTTGTTCTTGTAGTAGTAGTAGTAGTAATAGTAGTAGTAGTTGTAGTGGTTTTTCTTGTAGTAGTAGTAGTAGTAGTAGTAGTAGTGGTTGTTCTTGTAGTAGTAGTAGTAGTAGAAGTGGTTGTTCTTGTAGAAGTAGTAGTGGTTGTTCTTGTAATATTAGTAGTAGTACTGGTGGTTCTTGTTGTAGTAGTAGTGGTTGTTCTTGTAGCAGTATTGGTGTACTTGTAGTAGTAGTAGTTGTAGTGGTTGTTCTTGTAGTAGTAGTAGTAGTAGAAGTGGTTGTTCTTGTAGTAGTATGGGTGTACTTGTAGTAGTAGTAGTGGTAGTTGTAGTGGTTGTTCTTGTAGTAGTAGTAGTGGTTGTTCTTGTAGTAGTAGTTGTAGTAGTAGTAGTAGTAGTGGGTTTTCTTGTAGTAGTAGTGGTGGTTGTTCTTGTAATATTAGAAGTAGTAGTAGTGGTGGTTCTTGTTGTAGTAGTAGTGGTTGTTATTGTAGTAGTAGTAGTGGTTGTTCTTGCAATAGTAGTAGTAGTAGTAGTGGTTGTTCTTGTAGTAGTAGTGGTGGCACTTTTAGTAGTAGTAGTAGTTGTAGTGGTTGTTCTTGAAGTAGTAGTAGTAGTAGTGGTTGTTCTTGTAGTAGTAGTAGTGGTTGTTCTTGTAATGGTAGTAGTAGTAGTGGTTGTTCTATTACTAGTAGTGGTTGTATTGTAATAGTAGTAGTAGTAGTGGTCTTTGTTCTTGTAGTAGTAGTAGTGGTTGTTCTTGTAATATTAGAAGTAGTCGTAGTGGTGGTTCTTGTTGTAGTAGTAGTGGTTGTTATTGTAGTAGTAGTAGTGGTTGTTCTTGTAATAGTAGTAGTAGTAGTAGTGGTAGTGGTTTTTCTTGTAGTAGTAGTAGTGGTTGTTCTTGTAATATTAGAAGTAGTCGTAGTGGAAGTTCTTCTTGTAGTAGTAGTGGTTGTTATTGTAGTAGTAGTAGTGGTTGTTCTTGTAATAGTACTAGTAGTAGTAGTGGTTGTTCTTGTAGTAGTATTGGTTGCACTTGTAGTAGTAGTAGTAGTTGTAGTGGTTGTTCTTGAAGTAGTAGTGGTTGATCTTGTAGTAGTAGTAGTGGTTGTTCTTGTAATGGTAGTAGTAGTAGTGGTTGTTCTTGCAGTAGTAAGTGGTAGTACTTGCAGTAGTAGTAGTAGTAGTGGTCTTTGTTCTTGTAGTAGTAATAGTGGTTGTTCTTGTAGTAGTAGAAGTAGTAGTTTAGTAGTGGTTGTTCTTGTAGTAGTAGTAGTGCTTGTTCTTGTGGTAGTAGTAGTAGCAGAAGAGGTTGTTCTTGTAGTAGTAGTAGTGGTTGCTCTTGTAATAGTAGTACTAGTAGTAGTGGTTGTTCTTGTATTAGTAGTGGTTGTACTTGTAGTAGTAATAGTAGTTGTTGTGGTGGTTGTTCTTGTAGTAGTAGTAGTGGTTGTTCTTGTAATAGTAGTAGTAGTGGTCCTGGTTGTTCTTGTAGAAGTAGTAGTGGTTGTTCTTGTAATAGTTGTAGTACTAGTAGTAGTAGTGGTTTTTCTTGTAATAGTAGTAGTAGCAGTAGTGGTTGTTCTTGTAGTAGTAGTAGTGGTTGTTGTTGTAGTAGTATTTGTAGTAGTAGTAGTAGTGATGGTTCTTCTTGTAGTAGTAGTAGTGGAAGTTGTAGTGGTTGTTCTTGTAGTAGTAGTGGTTGTTCTTGTAGTATTAGTAGTGGTTGTTCTTGTAGTAGTAGTAGTAGAGGTTGTTCTTGTAGTAGTAGTAGTGGTTGCTCTTGTAGTAGTAGTAGTAGTAGTAGTAGTAGTAATGGTTCTTCTTGTAGTAGTATGAGTGGTAGTTGTACTGGTTGTTCTTGTAGTAGTAGTAGGGGATGTTTTTGTAGTAGTAGTAGTGGTTGTTCTTGTAGTATTAGTAGTTGTTGTTCTTGTAGTAGTAGTAGTAGAGGTTGTTCTTGTAGTAGTAGTAGTGGTTGCTCTTGTAGTAGTAGTAGTACTAGTAGTAATGGTTCTTCTTGTAGTAGTATAAGTGGTAGTTTTACTGGTTGTTCTTGTAGTAGTAGTAGGGGATGTTTTTGTAGTAGTAGTAGTGGTTGTACTTGTAGTATTAGTACTGGTTGTTCTTGTAGTAGTAGTAGTAGAGGTTGTTCTTGTAGTAGTAGTAGTGGTTGTTGTTGTTGTAGTAGTAGTGGTTGTTATTGTAGTAGTAGTAGTGGTTGTTCTTGGAATAGTAGTAGTAGTAGTAGTGGTTGTTCTTGTAGTAGTAGTGGTTGCACTTTTAGTAGTAGTAGTTGTAGTGGTTGTTCTTGAACTAGTAGTAGTAGTAGTAGTAGTGGTTGTTCTTGTAGTAGTAGTAGTGGTTGTTCTTGTAATGGTAGTAGTAGTAGTGGTTGTTCTTGTAGTTAATATTGGTGTACTTGTAGAAGTAGTAGTGGTAGTTGTAGTGCTTGTTCTTGAAGTAGTAGTAGTGGTTGTTCTTGTAGTAGTATTGGTGTACTTGTAGTAGTAGTAGTAGTTGTAGTGGTTGTTCTTGTAGTAGTAGTAGTAGTAGAAGTGGTTGTTTTTGTAGTAGTATTGGTGTACTTGTAGTAGTAGTAGTGGTAGTTGTAGTGGTTGTTCTTGAAGTACTAGTAGTGGTTGTTCTTGTAGTAGTAGTAGTGGTTGTTCTTGTAATATTAGAAGTAGTAGTAGTGGTGGTTCTTGTTGTAGTAGTAGTGGTTGTTATTGTAGTAGTAGTAGTGGTTGTTCTTGTAATAGTAGTAGTAGTAGTAGTGGTAGTGGTTTTTCTTGTAGTAGTAGTAGTGGTTGTTCTTGTAATATTAGAAGTAGTAGTAGTGGAAGTTCTTCTTGTAGTAGTAGTGGTTGTTATTGTAGTAGTAGTAGTGGTTGTTCTTGTAATAGTACTACTAGTAGTACTGGTTGTTCTTGTAGTAGTATTGGTTGCACTTGTAGTAGTAGTAGTTGTAGTGGTTGTTCTTGAAGTAGTAGTAGTAGTAGTAGTAGTGGTTGATCTTGTAGAAGTAGTAGTGGTTGTTCTTGTAAAGGTAGTAGTAGTAGTGGTTGTTCTTGCAGTAGTAAGTGGTAGTGCTTGTAGTAGTAGTAGTAGTAGTGGTCTTTGTTCTTGTAGTAGTAATAGTGGTTGTTCTTGTAGTAGTAGAAGTAGTAGTTTAGTAGTGGTTGTTCTTGTAGTAGTAGTAGTGCTTGTTCTTGTGGTAGTAGTAGTAGCAGAAGAGGTTGTTCTTGTAGTAGTAGTAGTGGTTGCTCTTGTAATAGTAGTACTAGTAGTAGTGGTTGTTCTTGTATTAGTAGTGGTTGTACTTGTAGTAGTAGTAGTAGTTGTTGTAGTGGTTGTTCTTGTAGTAGTAGTAGTGGTTTTTATTTTAGTAGTAGTAGTAGTGGTCCTGGTTGTTCTTGTAGAAGTAGTAGTGGTTGTTCTTGTAATAGTAGTAGTATCAGTAGTCTTGTTCTTGTAGTAGTAGTACAGGTTGTTCTTGTAGTAGTAGTGGTTGTAGTAGTAGTAGTAGTAGTAGTAATGGTTCTTCTTGTAGTAGTAGTAGTGGTAGTTGTAGTGGTTGTTCTTGTAGTAGTAGTAGTGGTGGTTCTCATTGTAGAAGTTGAGTTTGTTCTTGTAGTAGTAGTAGCGGTTGTTCTTGTAATAGTTGTAGTAGTAGTACCTGTAGTGGTTGGTCTTAAAATAGTTGTATTAGTAGTAGTAGTAGTGGTTGTTCTTGTAATAGTTGTAGTAGTAGCAGTAGTAGTGGTGGTTGTTTTTGTAGTAGTAGTAGTGGTTGTTCTTGTAATAGTTGTAGATGTAGTACTAATAGTGGTTGTTCTTGTAGTAGTTGTAGTGGTTGATCTTGTTGTAGTGGTACTAGTAGTAGTAGTAGTGGTTGTTCTTGTAGTAGTAGTAGTACTAGTAGAAGTGGTTGTTCTTGTAGTAGTAGTAGTGCTTGTTTTTGTAATAGTAGTAGCAATAGTAGTGGTTGTTCTTGTTGTAGTAGTAGTGGTTGTTCTTGTAGTAGTAGTAGTGGTTGTACTTGTAGTAGTAGTAGTAGTAATAGTAGTAGTAGTTGTAGTGGTTTTTCTTGTAGTAGTAGTAGTAGTAGTAGTAGTAGTAGTGGTTGTTCTTGTAGTAGTAGTAGTAGTAGAAGTGGTTGTTCTTGTAGAAGTAGTAGTGGTTGTTCTTGTAATATTAGTAGTAGTACTGGTGGTTCTTGTTTTAGTAGTAGTGGTTGTTCTTGTAGCAGTATTGGTGTACTTGTAGTAGTAGTAGTAGTAGTTGTAGTGGTTGTTCTTGTAGTAGTAGTAGTAGTAGAAGTGTTTTTTCTTGTAGTAGTATGGGTGTAATTGTAGTAGTAGTAGTGGTAGTTGTAGTGGTTGTTCTTGTAGTAGTAGTAGTGGTTGTTTTTGTAGTAGTAGTAGTAGTAGTAGTAGTGGGTTTTCTTGTAGTAGTAGTAGTGGTTGTTCTTGTAATATTAGAAGTAGTAGTAGTGGTGGTTCTTGTTGTAGTAGTAGTGGTTGTTATTGTAGTAGTAGTAGGGGTTGTTCTTGTAGTAGTAGTGGTGGCACTTTTAGTAGTAGTAGTAGTTGTAGTGGTTGTTCTTGAAGTAGTAGTAGTAGTAGTGGTTGTTCTTGTAGTAGTAGTAGTTGTTGTTCTTGTAATGGTAGTAGTAGTAGTGGTTGTTCTATTACTAGTAGTGTTTGTATTGTAATAGTAGTAGTAGTAGTGGTCTTTGTTCATGTAGTAGTAGTAGTGGTTGTTCTTGTAGTAGTAGTAGTAGTAATAGTAGTAGTAGTTGTAGTGGTTTTTCTTGTAGTAGTAGTAGTAGTAGTAGTAGTAGTAGTAGTGGTTGTTCTTGTAGTAGTAGTAGTAGTAGAAGTGGTTGTTCTTGTAGAAGTAGTAGTGGTTGTTCTTGTAATATTAGTAGTAGTACTGGTGGTTCTTGTTGTAGTAGTAGTGGTTGTTCTTGTAGCAGTATTGGTGTACTTGTAGTAGTAGTAGTTGTAGTGGTTGTTCTTGTAGTAGTAGTAGTAGTAGAAGTGGTTGTTCTTGTAGTAGTATGGGTGTACTTGTAGTAGTAGAAGTGGTAGTTGTAGTGGTTGTTCTTGTAGTAGTAGTAGTGGTTGTTCTTGTAGTAGTAGTTGTAGTAGTAGTAGTAGTGGGTTTTCTTGTAGTAGTAGTAGTGGTTGTTCTTGTAATATTAGAAGTAGTAGTAGTGGTGGTTCTTGTTGTAGTAGTAGTGGTTGTTATTGTAGTAGTAGTAGTGGTTGTTCTTGCAATAGTAGTAGTAGTAGTAGTGGTTGTTCTTGTAGTAGTAGTGGTGGCACTTTTAGTAGTAGTAGTAGTTGTAGTGGTTGTTCTTGAAGTAGTAGTAGTAGTAGTGGTTGTTCTTGTAGTAGTAGTAGTGGTTGTTCTTGTAATGGTAGTAGTAGTAGTGGTTGTTCTATTACTAGTAGTGGTTGTATTGTAATAGTAGTAGTAGTAGTGGTCTTTGTTCTTGTAGTAGTAGTAGTGGTTGTTCTTGTAATATTAGAAGTAGTCGTAGTGGTGGTTCTTGTTGTAGTAGTAGTGGTTGTTATTGTAGTAGTAGTAGTGGTTGTTCTTGTAATAGTAGTAGTAGTAGTAGTGGTAGTGGTTTTTCTTGTAGTAGTAGTAGTGGTTGTTCTTGTAATATTAGAAGTAGTAGTAGTGGAAGTTCTTCTTGTAGTAGTAGTGGTTGTTATTGTAGTAGTAGTAGTGGTTGTTCTTGTAATAGTACTAGTAGTAGTAGTGGTTGTTCTTGTAGTAGTAGTGGTTGCACTTGTAGTAGTAGTAGTAGTTGTAGTGGTTGTTCTTGAAGTAGTAGTGGTTGATCTTGTAGTAGTAGTAGTGGTTGTTCTTGTAATGGTAGTAGTAGTAGTGGTTGTTCTTGCAGTAGTAAGTGGTAGTACTTGCAGTAGTAGTAGTAGTAGTGGTCTTTGTTCTTGTAGTAGTAATAGTGGTTGTTCTTGTAGTAGTAGAAGTAGTAGTTTAGTAGTGGTTGTTCTTGTAGTAGTAGTAGTGCTTGTTCTTGTGGTAGTAGTAGTAGCAGAAGAGGTTGTTCTTGTAGTAGTAGTAGTGGTTGCTCTTGTAATAGTAGTACTAGTAGTAGTGGTTGTTCTTGTATTAGTAGTGGTTGTACTTGTAGTAGTAATAGTAGTTGTTGTGGTGGTTGTTCTTGTAGTAGTAGTAGTGGTTGTTCTTGTAATAGTAGTAGTAGTGGTCCTGGTTGTTCTTGTAGAAGTAGTAGTGGTTGTTCTTGTAATAGTTGTAGTACTAGTAGTAGTAGTGGTTTTTCTTGTAATAGTAGTAGTAGCAGTAGTGGTTGTTCTTGTAGTAGTAGTAGTGGTTGTTGTTGTAGTAGTATTTGTAGTAGTAGTAGTAGTGATGGTTCTTCTTGTACTAGTAGTAGTGGAAGTTGTAGTGGTTGTTCTTGTAGTAGTAGTGGTTGTTCTTGTAGTATTAGTAGTGGTTGTTCTTGTAGTAGTAGTAGTAGAGGTTGTTCTTGTAGTAGTAGTAGTGGTTGCTCTTGTAGTAGTAGTAGTAGTAGTAGTAATGGTTCTTCTTGTAGTAGTATAAGTGGTAGTTGTACTGGTTGTTCTTGTAGTAGTAGTAGGGGATGTTTTTGTAGTAGTAGTAGTGGTTGTTCTTGTAGTATTAGTACTGGTTGTTCTTGTAGTAGTAGTAGTAGAGGTTGTTCTTGTAGTAGTAGTAGTGGTTGTTGTTGTTGTAGTAGTAGTGGTTGTTATTGTAGTAGTAGTAGTGGTTGTTCTTGGAATAGTAGTAGTAGTAGTAGTGGTTGTTCTTGTAGTAGTAGTGGTTGCACTTTTAGTAGTAGTAGTAGTTGTAGTGGTTGTTCTTGAACTAGTAGTAGTAGTAGTAGTAGTAGTGGTTGTTCTTGTAGTAGTAGTAGTGGTTGTTCTTGTAATGGTAGTAGTAGTAGTGGTTGTTCTTGTAGTTAATATTGGTGTACTTGTAGTAGTAGTAGTGGTAGTTGTAGTGGTTGTTCTTGAAGTAGTAGTAGTGGTTGTTCTTGTAGTAGTATTGGTGTACTTGTAGTAGTAGTAGTAGTTGTAGTGGTTGTTCTTGTAGTAGTAGTAGTAGTAGAAGTGGTTGTTTTTGTAGTAGTATTGGTGTACTTGTAGTAGTAGTAGTGGTAGTTGTAGTGGTTGTTCTTGAAGTAGTAGTAGTGGTTGTTCTTGTAGTAGTAGTAGTGGTTGTTCTTGTAATATTAGAAGTAGTCATAGTGGTGGTTCTTGTTGTAGTAGTAGTGGTTGTTATTGTAGTAGTAGTAGTGGTTGTTCTTGTAATAGTAGTAGTAGTAGTAGTGGTAGTGGTTTTTCTTGTAGTAGTAGTAGTGGTTGTTCTTGTAATATTAGAAGTAGTAGTAGTGGAAGTTCTTCTTGTAGTAGTAGTGGTTGTTATTGTAGTAGTAGTATTGGTTGTTCTTGTAATAGTACCAGTAGTAGTAGTGGTTGTTCTTGTAGTAGTAGTGGTTGCACTTGTAGTAGTAGTAGTAGTTGTAGTGGTTGTTCTTGAAGTAGTAGTGGTTGATCTTGTAGTAGTAGTAGTGGTTGTTCTTGTAATGGTAGTAGTAGTAGTGGTTGTTCTTGCAGTAGTAAGTGGTAGTACTTGCAGTAGTAGTAGTAGTAGTGGTCTTTGTTCTTGTAGTAGTAATAGTGGTTGTTCTTGTAGTAGTAGAAGTAGTAGTTTAGTAGTGGTTGTTCTTGTAGTAGTAGTAGTGCTTGTTCTTGTGGTAGTAGTAGTAGCAGAAGAGGTTGTTCTTGTAGTAGTAGTAGTGGTTGCTCTTGTAATAGTAGTACTAGTAGTAGTGGTTGTTCTTGTATTAGTAGTGGTTGTACTTGTAGTAGTAATAGTAGTTGTTGTAGTGGTTGTTCTTGTAGTAGTAGTAGTGGTTGTTCTTGTAATAGTAGTAGTAGTGGTCCTGGTTGTTCTTGTAGAAGTAGTAGTGGTTGTTCTTGTAATAGTTGTAGTACTAGTAGTAGTAGTGGTTTTTCTTGTAATAGTAGTAGTAGCAGTAGTGGTTGTTCTTGTAGTAGTAGTAGTGGTTGTTGTTGTAGTAGTATTTGTAGTAGTAGTAGTAGTGATGGTTCTTCTTGTAGTAGTAGTGGTGGAAGTTGTAGTGGTTGTTCTTGTAGTAGTAGTGGTTGTTCTTGTAGTATTAGTAGTGGTTGTTCTTGTAGTAGTAGTAGTAGAGGTTGTTCTTGTAGTAGTAGTAGTGGTTGCTCTTGTAGTAGTAGTAGTAGTAGTAGTAGTAATGGTTCTTCTTGTAGTAGTATAAGTGGTAGTTGTACTGGTTGTTCTTGTAGTAGTAGTAGGGGATGTTTTTGTAGTAGTAGTAGTGGTTGTTCTTGTAGTATTAGTACTGGTTGTTCTTGTAGTAGTAGTAGTAGAGGTTGTTCTTTTAGTAGTAGTAATGGTTGTTGTTGTTGTAGGAGTAGTGGTTGTTATTGTAGTAGTAGTAGTGGTTGTTCTTGGAATAGTAGTAGTAGTAGTAGTGGTTGTTCTTGTAGTAGTAGTGGTTGCACTTTTAGTAGTAGTAGTAGTTGTAGTGGTTGTTCTTGAACTAGTAGTAGTAGTAGTAGTAGTAGTGGTTGTTCTTGTAGTAGTAGTAGTGGTTGTTCTTGTAATGGTAGTAGTAGTAGTGGTTGTTCTTGTAGTTAATATCGGTGTACTTGTAGTAGTAGTAGTGGTAGTTGTAGTGGTTGTTCTTGAAGTAGTAGTAGTGGTTGTTCTTGTAGTAGTATTGGTGTACTTGTAGTAGTAGTAGTAGTTGTAGTGGTTGTTCTTGTAGTAGTAGTAGTAGTAGAAGTGGTTGTTTTTGTAGTAGTATTGGTGTACTTCTAGTAGTAGTAGTGGTAGTTGTAGTGGTTGTTCTTGAAGTAGTAGTAGTGGTTGTTCTTGTAGTAGTAGTAGTGGTTGTTCTTGTAATATTAGAAGTAGTCGTAGTGGTGGTTCTTGTTGTAGTAGTAGTGGTTGTTATTGTAGTAGTAGTAGTGGTTGTTCTTGTAATAGTAGTAGTAGTAGTAGTGGTAGTGTTTTTTCTTGTAGTAGTAGTAGTGGTTGTTCTTGTAATATTAGAAGTAGTAGTAGTGGAAGTTCTTCTTGTAGTAGTAGTGGTTGTTATTGTAGTAGTAGTAGTGGTTGTTCTTGTAATAGTACTAGTAGTAGTAGTGGTTGTTCTTGTAGTAGTAGTGGTTGCACTTGTAGTAGTAGTAGTAGTTGTAGTGGTTGTTCTTGAAGTAGTAGTAGTAGTAGTAGTGGTTGTTCTTGTAAAGGTAGTAGTAGTAGTGGTTGTTCTTGCAGTAGTAAGTGGTAGTGCTTGTAGTAGTAGTAGTAGTAGTGGTCTTTGTTCTTGTAGTAGTAATAGTGGTTGTTCTTGTAGTAGTAGAAGTAGTAGTTTAGTAGTGGTTGTTCTTGTAGTAGTAGTAGTGCTTGTTCTTGTGGTAGTAGTAGTAGCAGAAGAGGTTGTTCTTGTAGTAGTAGTAGTGGTTGCTCTTGTAATAGTAGTACTAGTAGTAGTGGTTGTTCTTGTATTAGTAGTGGTTGTACTTGTAGTAGTAGTAGTAGTTGTTGTAGTGGTTGTTCTTGTAGTAGTAGTAGTGGTTTTTATTTTAGTAGTAGTAGCAGTGGTCCTGGTTGTTCTTGTAGAAGTAGTAGTGGTTGTTCTTGTAATAGTTGTAGTACTAGTAGTAGTAGTGGTTTTTCTTGTAATAGTAGTAGTATCAGTAGTGGTTGTTCTTGTAGTAGTAGTACAGGTTGTTCTTGTAGTAGTAGTGGTTGTAGTAGTAGTAGTAGTAGTAATGGTTCTTCTTGTAGTAGTAGTAGTGGTAGTTGTAGTGGTTGTTCTTGTAGTAGTAGTAGTGGTGGTTCTCATTGTAGAAGTTGAGTTTGTTCTTGTAGTAGTAGTAGCGGTTGTTCTTGTAATAGTTGTAGTAGTAGTACCTGTAGTGGTTGGTCTTAAAATAGTTGTATTAGTAGTAGTAGTAGTGGTTGTTCTTGTAATAGTTGTAGTAGTAGCAGTAGTAGTGGTGGTTGTTTTTGTAGTAGTAGTAGTGGTTGTTCTTGTAATAGTTGTAGATGTAGTACTAATAGTGGTTGTTCTTGTAGTAGTTGTAGTGGTTGATCTTGTTGTAGTGGTACTAGTAGTAGTAGTAGTGGTTGTTCTTGTAGTAGTAGTAGTAGTAGTAGTGGTAGTGGTTTTTCTTGTAGTAGTAGTAGTGGTTGTTCTTGTAATATTAGAAGTAGTAGTAGTGGTGGTTCTTGTTGTAGTAGTAGTGGTTGTTCTTGTAGTAGTAGTAGTGGTTGTTCTTGTAATAGTACTAGTAGTAGTAGTGGTTGTTCTGGTAGTAGTAGTGGTTGCACTTGTAGTAGTAGTAGTAGTTGTAGTGGTTGTTCTTGAAGTAGTAGTAGTAGTAGTAGTGGTTGATCTTGTAGTAGTAGTAGTGGTTGTTCTTGTAATGGTAGTAGTAGTAGTGGTTGTTCTTGCAGTAGTAAGTGGTAGTACTTGTAGTAATAGTAGTAGTAGTGGTCTTTGTTCTTGTAGTAGTAATAGTGGTTGTTCTTGTAGTAGTAGAAGTAGTAGTTTAGTAGTGGTTGTTCTTGTAGTAGTAGTAGTGGTTGTTGTTGTTGTAGTAGTAGTGGTTGTTATTGTAGTAGTAGTAGTGGTTGTTCTTGGAATAGCAGTAGTAGTAGTGGTTGTTCTTGTAGTAGTAGTGGTTGCACTTTTAGTAGTAGTAGTAGTTGTAGTGGTTGTTCTTGAACTAGTAGTAGTAGTAGTAGTAGTGGTTGTTCTTGTAGTAGTAGTAGTGGTTGTTCTTGTAATGGTAGTAGTAGTAGTGGTTGTTCTTGTAGTTAATATTGGTGTACTTGTAGTAGTAGTAGTGGTAGTTGTAGTGGTTGTTCTTGAAGTAGTAGTAGTGGTTGTTCTTGTAGTAGTAGTAGTGGTTGTTCTTGTAATATTAGAAGTAGTAGTAGTGGTGGTTCTTGTTGTAGTAGTAGTGGTTGTTATTGTAGTAGTAGTAGTGGTTGTTCTTGTAATAGTAGTAGTAGTAGTAGTGGTAGTGGTTTTTCTTGTAGTAGTAGTAGTGGTTGTTCTTGTAATATTAGAAGTAGTAGTAGTGGAAGTTCTTCTTGTAGTAGTAGTGGTTGTTATTGTAGTAGTAGTAGTGGTTGTTCTTGTAATAGTACTAGTAGTAGTAGTGGTTGTTCTTGTAGTAGTAGTGGTTGCACTTGTAGTAGTTGTAGTGGTTGTTCTTGAAGTAGTAGTAGTAGTAGTGGTTGATCTTGTAGTAGTATTAGTGGTTGTTCTTCTAATGGTAGTAGTAGTAGTGGTTGTTCTTGCAGTAGTAAGTGGTAGTACTTGTAGTAGTAGTAGTAGTGGTCTTTGTTCTTGTAGTAGTAATAGTGGTTGTTCTTGTAGTAGTAGAAGTAGTAGTTTAGTAGTGGTTGTTCTTGTAGTAGTAGTAGTGCTTGTTCTTGTGGTAGTAGTAGTAGCAGAAGAGGTTGTTCTTGTAGTAGTAGTAGTGGTTGCTCTTGTAATAGTAGTACTAGTAGTAGTGGTTGTTCTTGTATTAGTAGTGGTTGTACTTGTAGTAGTAGTAGTAGTTGTTGTAGTGGTTGTTCTTGTAGTAGTAGTAGTGGTTGTTCTTGTAGTAGTAGTAGTAGTGGTCCTGGTTGTTCTTGTAGAAGTAGTAGTGGTTGTTCTTGTAATAGTTGTAGTACTAGTAGTAGTAGTGGTTTTTCTTGTAATAGTAGTAGTAGCAGTAGTGGTTGTTCTTGTAGTAGTAGTAGTGGTTGTTGTTGTAGTAGTATTTGTAGTAGTAGTAGTAGTGATGGTTCTTCTTGTAGTAGTAGTAGTGGAAGTTGTAGTGGTTGTTCTTGTAGTAGTAGTGGTTGTTCTTGAAGTATTAGTAGTGGTTGTTCTTGTAGTAGTAGTAGTAGAGGTTGTTCTTGTAGTAGTAGTAGTGGTTGCTCTTGTAGTAGTAGTAGTAGTAGTAGTAGTAGTAGTAATGGTTCTTCTTGTAGTAGTATGAGTGGTAGTTGTACTGGTTGTTCTTGTAGTAGTAGTAGGGGATGTTTTTGTAGTAGTAGTAGTGGTTGTTCTTGTAGTATTAGTAGTGGTTGTTCTTGTAGTAGTAGTAGTAGAGGTTGTTCTTGTAGTAGTAGTAGTGGTTGCTCTTGTAGTAGTAGTAGTACTAGTAGTAATGGTTCTTCTTGTAGTAGTATAAGTGGTAGTTGTACTGGTTGTTCTTGTAGTAGTAGTAGGGGATGTTTTTGTAGTAGTAGTAGTGGTTGTACTTGTAGTATTAGTACTGGTTGTTCTTGTAGTAGTAGTAGTAGAGGTTGTTCTTGTAGTAGTAGTAGTGGTTGTTGTTGTTGTAGTAGTAGTGGTTGTTATTGTAGTAGTAGTAGTGGTTGTTCTTGGAATAGTAGTAGTAGTAGTAGTGGTTGTTCTTGTAGTAGTAGTGGTTGCACTTTTAGTAGTAGTAGTTGTAGTGGTTGTTCTTGAACTAGTAGTAGTAGTAGTAGTAGTGGTTGTTCTTGTAGTAGTAGTAGTGGTTGTTCTTGTAATGGTAGTAGTAGTAGTGGTTGTTCTTGTAGTTAATATTGGTGTACTTGTAGAAGTAGTAGTGGTAGTTGTAGTGCTTGTTCTTGAAGTAGTAGTAGTGGTTGTTCTTGTAGTAGTATTGGTGTACTTGTAGTAGTAGTAGTAGTTGTAGTGGTTGTTCTTGTAGTAGTAGTAGTAGTAGAAGTGGTTGTTTTTGTAGTAGTATTGGTGTACTTGTAGTAGTAGTAGTGGTAGTTGTAGTGGTTGTTCTTGAAGTACTAGTAGTGGTTGTTCTTGTAGTAGTAGTAGTGGTTGTTCTTGTAATATTAGAAGTAGTAGTAGTGGTGGTTCTTGTTGTAGTAGTAGTGGTTGTTATTGTAGTAGTAGTAGTGGTTGTTCTTGTAATAGTAGTAGTAGTAGTAGTGGTAGTGGTTTTTCTTGTAGTAGTAGTAGTGGTTGTTCTTGTAATATTAGAAGTAGTAGTAGTGGAAGTTCTTCTTGTAGTAGTAGTGGTTGTTATTGTAGTAGTAGTAGTGGTTGTTCTTGTAATAGTACTAGTAGTAGTACTGGTTGTTCTTGTAGTAGTATTGGTTGCACTTGTAGTAGTAGTAGTTGTAGTGGTTGTTCTTGAAGTAGTAGTAGTAGTAGTAGTAGTGGTTGATCTTGTAGTAGTAGTAGTGGTTGTTCTTGTAAAGGTAGTAGTAGTAGTGGTTGTTCTTGCAGTAGTAAGTGGTAGTGCTTGTAGTAGTAGTAGTAGTAGTGGTCTTTGTTCTTGTAGTAGTAATAGTGGTTGTTCTTGTAGTAGTAGAAGTAGTAGTTTAGTAGTGGTTGTTCTTGTAGTAGTAGTAGTGCTTGTTCTTGTGGTAGTAGTAGTAGCAGAAGAGGTTGTTCTTGTAGTAGTAGTAGTGGTTGCTCTTGTAATAGTAGTACTAGTAGTAGTGGTTGTTCTTGTATTAGTAGTGGTTGTACTTGTAGTAGTAGTAGTAGTTGTTGTAGTGGTTGTTCTTGTAGTAGTAGTAGTGGTTTTTATTTTAGTAGTAGTAGTAGTGGTCCTGGTTGTTCTTGTAGAAGTAGTAGTGGTTGTTCTTGTAATAGTTGTAGTACTAGTAGTAGTAGTGGTTTTTCTTGTAATAGTAGTAGTATCAGTAGTGGTTGTTCTTGTAGTAGTAGTACAGGTTGTTCTTGTAGTAGTAGTGGTTGTAGTAGTAGTAGTAGTAGTAATGGTTCTTCTTGTAGTAGTAGTAGTGGTAGTTGTAGTGGTTGTTCTTGTAGTAGTAGTAGTGGTGGTTCTCATTGTAGAAGTTGAGTTTGTTCTTGTAGTAGTAGTAGCGGTTGTTCTTGTAATAGTTGTAGTAGTAGTACCTGTAGTGGTTGGTCTTAAAATAGTTGTATTAGTAGTAGTAGTAGTGGTTGTTCTTGTAATAGTTGTAGTAGTAGCAGTAGTAGTGGTGGTTGTTTTTGTAGTAGTAGTAGTGGTTGTTCTTGTAATAGTTGTAGATGTAGTACTAATAGTGGTTGTTCTTGTAGTAGTTGTAGTGGTTGATCTTGTTGTAGTGGTACTAGTAGTAGTAGTAGTGGTTGTTCTTGTAGTAGTAGTAGTACTAGTAGAAGTGGTTGTTCTTGTAGTAGTAGTAGTGCTTGTTTTTGTAATAGTAGTAGCAATAGTAGTGGTTGTTCTTGTTGTAGTAGTAGTGGTTGTTCTTGTAGTAGTAGTAGTGGTTGTACTTGTAGTAGTAGTAGTAGTAATAGTAGTAGTAGTTGTAGTGGTTTTTCTTGTAGTAGTAGTAGTAGTAGTAGTAGTAGTAGTGGTTGTTCTTGTAGTAGTAGTAGTAGTAGAAGTGGTTGTTCTTGTAGAAGTAGTAGTGGTTGTTCTTGTAATATTAGTAGTAGTACTGGTGGTTCTTGTTGTAGTAGTAGTGGTTGTTCTTGTAGCAGTATTGGTGTACTTGTAGTAGTAGTAGTAGTAGTTGTAGTGGTTGTTCTTGTAGTAGTAGTAGTAGTAGAAGTGTTTTTTCTTGTAGTAGTATGGGTGTAATTGTAGTAGTAGTAGTGGTAGTTGTAGTGGTTGTTCTTGTAGTAGTAGTAGTGGTTGTTTTTGTAGTAGTAGTAGTAGTAGTAGTAGTGGGTTTTCTTGTAGTAGTAGTAGTGGTTGTTCTTGTAATATTAGAAGTAGTAGTAGTGGTGGTTCTTGTTGTAGTAGTAGTGGTTGTTATTGTAGTAGTAGTAGGGGTTGTTCTTGTAGTAGTAGTGGTGGCACTTTTAGTAGTAGTAGTAGTTGTAGTGGTTGTTCTTGAAGTAGTAGTAGTAGTAGTGGTTGTTCTTGTAGTAGTAGTAGTTGTTGTTCTTGTAATGGTAGTAGTAGTAGTGGTTGTTCTATTACTAGTAGTGTTTGTATTGTAATAGTAGTAGTAGTAGTGGTCTTTGTTCTTGTAGTAGTAGTAGTGGTTGTTCTTGTAGTAGTAGTAGTAGTAATAGTAGTAGTAGTTGTAGTGGTTTTTCTTGTAGTAGTAGTAGTAGTAGTAGTAGTAGTGGTTGTTCTTGTAGTAGTAGTAGTAGTAGAAGTGGTTGTTCTTGTAGAAGTAGTAGTGGTTGTTCTTGTAATATTAGTAGTAGTACTGGTGGTTCTTGTTGTAGTAGTAGTGGTTGTTCTTGTAGCAGTATTGGTGTACTTGTAGTAGTAGTAGTTGTAGTGGTTGTTCTTGTAGTAGTAGTAGTAGTAGAAGTGGTTGTTCTTGTAGTAGTATGGGTGTACTTGTAGTAGTAGTAGTGGTAGTTGTAGTGGTTGTTCTTGTAGTAGTAGTAGTGGTTGTTCTTGTAGTAGTAGTTGTAGTAGTAGTAGTAGTGGGTTTTCTTGTAGTAGTAGTAGTGGTTGTTCTTGTAATATTAGAAGTAGTAGTAGTGGTGGTTCTTGTTGCAGTAGTAGTGGTTGTTATTGTAGTAGTAGTAGTGGTTGTTCTTGCAATAGTAGTAGTAGTAGTAGTGGTTGTTCTTGTAGTAGTAGTGGTGGCACTTTTAGTAGTAGTAGTAGTTGTAGTGGTTGTTCTTGATGTAGTAGTAGTAGTAGTGGTTGTTCTTGTAGTAGTAGTAGTGGTTGTTCTTGTAATGGTAGTAGTAGTAGTGGTTGTTCTATTACTAGTAGTGGTTGTATTGTAATAGTAGTAGTAGTAGTGGTCTTTGTTCTTGTAGTAGTAGTAGTGGTTGTTCTTGTAATATTAGAAGTAGTCGTAGTGGTGGTTCTTGTTGTAGTAGTGGTTGTTATTGTAGTAGTAGTAGTGGTTGTTCTTGTAATAGTAGTAGTAGTAGTAGTGGTAGTGGTTTTTCTTGTAGTAGTAGTAGTGGTTGTTCTTGTAATATTAGAAGTAGTAGTAGTGGAAGTTCTTCTTGTAGTAGTAGTGGTTGTTATTGTAGTAGTAGTAGTGGTTGTTCTTGTAATAGTACTAGTAGTAGTAGTGGTTGTTCTTGTAGTAGTAGTGGTTGCACTTGTAGTAGTAGTAGTAGTTGTAGTGGTTGTTCTTGAAGTAGTAGTGGTTGATCTTGTAGTAGTAGTAGTGGTTGTTCTTGTAATGGTAGTAGTAGTAGTGGTTGTTCTTGCAGTAGTAAGTGGTAGTACTTGCAGTAGTAGTAGTAGTAGTGGTCTTTGTTCTTGTAGTAGTAATAGTGGTTGTTCTTGTAGTAGTAGAAGTAGTAGTTTAGTAGTGGTTGTTCTTGTAGTAGTAGTAGTGCTTGTTCTTGTGGTAGTAGTAGTAGCAGAAGAGGTTGTTCTTGTAGTAGTAGTAGTGGTTGCTCTTGTAATAGTAGTACTAGTAGTAGTGGTTGTTCTTGTATTAGTAGTGGTTGTACTTGTAGTAGTAGTAGTAGTTGTTGTAGTGGTTGTTCTTGTAGTAGTAGTAGTGGTTTTTATTTTAGTAGTAGTAGCAGTGGTCCTGGTTGTTCTTGTAGAAGTAGTAGTGGTTGTTCTTGTAATAGTTGTAGTACTAGTAGTAGTAGTGGTTTTTCTTGTAATAGTAGTAGTATCAGTAGTGGTTGTTCTTGTAGTAGTAGTACAGGTTGTTCTTGTAGTAGTAGTGGTTGTAGTAGTAGTAGTAGTAGTAATGGTTCTTCTTGTAGTAGTAGTAGTGGTAGTTGTAGTGGTTGTTCTTGTAGTAGTAGTAGTGGTGGTTCTCATTGTAGAAGTTGAGTTTGTTCTTGTAGTAGTAGTAGCGGTTGTTCTTGTAATAGTTGTAGTAGTAGTACCTGTAGTGGTTGGTCTTAAAATAGTTGTATTAGTAGTAGTAGTAGTGGTTGTTCTTGTAATAGTTGTAGTAGTAGCAGTAGTAGTGGTGGTTGTTTTTGTAGTAGTAGTAGTGGTTGTTCTTGTAATAGTTGTAGATGTAGTACTAATAGTGGTTGTTCTTGTAGTAGTTGTAGTGGTTGATCTTGTTGTAGTGGTACTAGTAGTAGTAGTAGTGGTTGTTCTTGTAGTAGTAGTAGTAGTAGTAGTGGTAGTGGTTTTTCTTGTAGTAGTAGTAGTGGTTGTTCTTGTAATATTAGAAGTAGTAGTAGTGGTGGTTCTTGTTGTAGTAGTAGTGGTTGTTCTTGTAGTAGTAGTAGTGGTTGTTCTTGTAATAGTACTAGTAGTAGTAGTGGTTGTTCTGGTAGTAGTAGTGGTTGCACTTGTAGTAGTAGTAGTTGTAGTGGTTGTTCTTGAAGTAGTAGTAGTAGTAGTAGTGGTTGATCTTGTAGTAGTAGTAGTGGTTGTTCTTGTAATGGTAGTAGTAGTAGTGGTTGTTCTTGCAGTAGTAAGTGGTAGTACTTGTAGTAATAGGAGTAGTAGTGGTCTTTGTTCTTGTAGTAGTAATAGTGGTTGTTCTTGTAGTAGTAGAAGTAGTAGTTTAGTAGTGGTTGTTCTTGTAGTAGTAGTAGTGGTTGTTGTTGTTGTAGTAGTAGTGGTTGTTATTGTAGTAGTAGTAGTGGTTGTTCTTGGAATAGCAGTAGTAGTAGTGGTTGTTCTTGTAGTAGTAGTGGTTGCACTTTTAGTAGTAGTAGTAGTTGTAGTGGTTGTTCTTGAACTAGTAGTAGTAGTAGTAGTAGTGGTTGTTCTTGTAGTAGTAGTAGTGGTTGTTCTTGTAATGGTAGTAGTAGTAGTGGTTGTTCTTGTAGTTAATATTGGTGTACTTGTAGTAGTAGTAGTGGTAGTTGTAGTGGTTGTTCTTGAAGTAGTAGTAGTGGTTGTTCTTGTAGTAGTATTGGTGTACTTGTAGTAGTAGTAGTAGTTGTAGTGGTTGTTCTTGTAGTAGTAGTAGTAGTAGTAGAAGTGGTTGTTTTTGTAGTAGTATTGGTGTACTTGTAGTAGTAGTAGTGGTAGTTGTAGTGGTTGTTCTTGAAGTAGTAGTAGTGGTTGTTCTTGTAGTAGTAGTAGTGGTTGTTCTTGTAATATTAGAAGTAGTAGTAGTGGTGGTTCTTGTTGTAGTAGTAGTGGTTGTTATTGTAGTAGTAGTAGTGGTTGTTCTTGTAATAGTAGTAGTAGTAGTAGTGGTAGTGGTTTTTCTTGTAGTAGTAGTAGTGGTTGTTCTTGTAATATTAGAAGTAGTAGTAGTGGAAGTTCTTCTTGTAGTAGTAGTGGTTGTTATTGTAGTAGTAGTAGTGGTTGTTCTTGTAATAGTACTAGTAGTAGTAGTGGTTGTTCTTGTAGTAGTAGTGGTTGCACTTGTAGTAGTTGTAGTGGTTGTTCTTGAAGTAGTAGTAGTAGTAGTGGTTGATCTTGTAGTAGTATTAGTGGTTGTTCTTCTAATGGTAGTAGTAGTAGTGGTTGTTCTTGCAGTAGTAAGTGGTAGTACTTGTAGTAGTAGTAGTAGTGGTCTTTGTTCTTGTAGTAGTAATAGTGGTTGTTCTTGTAGTAGTAGAAGTAGTAGTTTAGTAGTGGTTGTTCTTGTAGTAGTAGTAGTGCTTGTTCTTGTGGTAGTAGTAGTAGCAGAAGAGGTTGTTCTTGTAGTAGTAGTAGTGGTTGCTCTTGTAATAGTAGTACTAGTAGTAGTGGTTGTTCTTGTATTAGTAGTGGTTGTACTTGTAGTAGTAGTAGTAGTTGTTGTAGTGGTTGTTCTTGTAGTAGTAGTAGTGGTTGTTCTTGTAGTAGTAGTAGTAGTGGTCCTGGTTGTTCTTGTAGAAGTAGTAGTGGTTGTTCTTGTAATAGTTGTAGTACTAGTAGTAGTAGTGGTTTTTCTTGTAATAGTAGTAGTAGCAGTAGTGGTTGTTCTTGTAGTAGTAGTAGTGGTTGTTGTTGTAGTAGTATTTGTAGTAGTAGTAGTAGTGATGGTTCTTCTTGTAGTAGTAGTAGTGGAAGTTGTAGTGGTTGTTCTTGTAGTAGTAGTGGTTGTTCTTGTAGTATTAGTAGTGGTTGTTCTTGTAGTAGTAGTAGTAGAGGTTGTTCTTGTAGTAGTAGTAGTGGTTGCTCTTGTAGTAGTAGTAGTAGTAGTAGTAGTAGTAGTAATGGTTCTTCTTGTAGTAGTATGAGTGGTAGTTGTACTGGTTGTTCTTGTAGTAGTAGTAGGGGATGTTTTTGTAGTAGTAGTAGTGGTTGTTCTTGTAGTATTAGTAGTGGTTGTTCTTGTAGTAGTAGTAGTAGAGGTTGTTCTTGTAGTAGTAGTAGTGGTTGCTCTTGTAGTAGTAGTAGTACTAGTAGTAATGGTTCTTCTTGTAGTAGTATAAGTGGTAGTTGTACTGGTTGTTCTTGTAGTAGTAGTAGGGGATGTTTTTGTAGTAGTAGTAGTGGTTGTACTTGTAGTATTAGTACTGGTTGTTCTTGTAGTAGTAGTAGTAGAGGTTGTTCTTGTAGTAGTAGTAGTGGTTGTTGTTGTTGTAGTAGTAGTGGTTGTTATTGTAGTAGTAGTAGTGGTTGTTCTTGGAATAGTAGTAGTAGTAGTAGTGGTTGTTCTTGTAGTAGTAGTGGTTGCACTTTTAGTAGTAGTAGTTGTAGTGGTTGTTCTTGAACTAGTAGTAGTAGTAGTAGTAGTGGTTGTTCTTGTAGTAGTAGTAGTGGTTGTTCTTGTAATGGTAGTAGTAGTAGTGGTTGTTCTTGTAGTTAATATTGGTGTACTTGTAGAAGTAGTAGTGGTAGTTGTAGTGCTTGTTCTTGAAGTAGTAGTAGTGGTTGTTCTTGTAGTAGTATTGGTGTACTTGTAGTAGTAGTAGTAGTTGTAGTGGTTGTTCTTGTAGTAGTAGTAGTAGTAGAAGTGGTTGTTTTTGTAGTAGTATTGGTGTACTTGTAGTAGTAGTAGTGGTAGTTGTAGTGGTTGTTCTTGAAGTACTAGTAGTGGTTGTTCTTGTAGTAGTAGTAGTGGTTGTTCTTGTAATATTAGAAGTAGTAGTAGTGGTGGTTCTTGTTGTAGTAGTAGTGGTTGTTATTGTAGTAGTAGTAGTGGTTGTTCTTGTAATAGTAGTAGTAGTGGTAGTGGTTTTTCTTGTAGTAGTAGTAGTGGTTGTTCTTGTAATATTAGAAGTAGTAGTAGTGGAAGTTCTTCTTGTAGTAGTAGTGGTTGTTATTGTAGTAGTAGTAGTGGTTGTTCTTGTAATAGTACTAGTAGTAGTACTGGTTGTTCTTGTAGTAGTATTGGTTGCACTTGTAGTAGTAGTAGTTGTAGTGGTTGTTCTTGAAGTAGTAGTAGTAGTAGTAGTAGTGGTTGATCTTGAAGTAGTAGTAGTGGTTGTTCTTGTAAAGGTAGTAGTAGTAGTGGTTGTTCTTGCAGTAGTAAGTGGTAGTGCTTGTAGTAGTAGTAGTAGTAGTGGTCTTTGTTCTTGTAGTAGTAATAGTGGTTGTTCTTGTAGTAGTAGAAGTAGTAGTTTAGTAGTGGTTGTTCTTGTAGTAGTAGTAGTGCTTGTTCTTGTGGTAGTAGTAGTAGCAGAAGAGGTTGTTCTTGTAGTAGTAGTAGTGGTTGCTCTTGTAATAGTAGTACTAGTAGTAGTGGTTGTTCTTGTATTAGTAGTGGTTGTACTTGTAGTAGTAGTAGTAGTTGTTGTAGTGGTTGTTCTTGTAGTAGTAGTAGTGGTTTTTATTTTAGTAGTAGTAGTAGTGGTCCTGGTTGTTCTTGTAGAAGTAGTAGTGGTTGTTCTTGTAATAGTTGTAGTACTAGTAGTAGTAGTGGTTTTTCTTGTAATAGTAGTAGTATCAGTAGTGGTTGTTCTTGTAGTAGTAGTACAGGTTGTTCTTGTAGTAGTAGTGGTTGTAGTAGTAGTAGTAGTAGTAGTAATGGTTCTTCTTGTAGTAGTAGTAGTGGTAGTTGTAGTGGTTGTTCTTGTAGTAGTAGTAGTGGTGGTTCTCATTGTAGAAGTTGAGTTTGTTCTTGTAGTAGTAGTAGCGGTTGTTCTTGTAATAGTTGTAGTAGTAGTACCTGTAGTGGTTGGTCTTAAAATAGTTGTATTAGTAGTAGTAGTAGTGGTTGTTCTTGTAATAGTTGTAGTAGTAGCAGTAGTAGTGGTGGTTGTTTTTGTAGTAGTAGTAGTGGTTGTTCTTGTAATAGTTGTAGATGTAGTACTAATAGTGGTTGTTCTTGTAGTAGTTGTAGTGGTTGATCTTGTTGTAGTGGTACTAGTAGTAGTAGTAGTGGTTGTTCTTGTAGTAGTAGTAGTACTAGTAGAAGTGGTTGTTCTTGTAGTAGTAGTAGTGCTTGTTTTTGTAATAGTAGTAGCAATAGTAGTGGTTGTTCTTGTTGTAGTAGTAGTGGTTGTTCTTGTAGTAGTAGTAGTGGTTGTACTTGTAGTAGTAGTAGTAGTAATAGTAGTAGTAGTTGTAGTGGTTTTTCTTGTAGTAGTAGTAGTAGTAGTAGTAGTAGTAGTAGTGGTTGTTCTTGTAGTAGTAGTAGTAGTAGAAGTGGTTGTTCTTGTAGAAGTAGTAGTGGTTGTTCTTGTAATATTAGTAGTAGTACTGGTGGTTCTTGTTGTAGTAGTAGTGGTTGTTCTTGTAGCAGTATTGGTGTACTTGTAGTAGTAGTAGTAGTAGTTGTAGTGGTTGTTCTTGTAGTAGTAGTAGTAGTAGAAGTGTTTTTTCTTGTAGTAGTATGGGTGTAATTGTAATAGTAGTAGTGGTAGTTGTAGTGGTTGTTCTTGTAGTAGTAGTAGTGGTTGTTTTTGTAGTAGTAGTAGTAGTAGTAGTAGTGGGTTTTCTTGTAGTAGTAGTAGTGGTTGTTCTTGTAATATTAGAAGTAGTAGTAGTGGTGGTTCTTGTTGTAGTAGTAGTGGTTGTTATTGTAGTAGTAGTAGGGGTTGTTCTTGTAGTAGTAGTGGTGGCACTTTTAGTAGTAGTAGTAGTTGTAGTGGTTGTTCTTGAAGTAGTAGTAGTAGTAGTGGTTGTTCTTGTAGTAGTAGTAGTTGTTGTTCTTGTAATGGTAGTAGTAGTAGTGGTTGTTCTATTACTAGTAGTGTTTGTATTGTAATAGTAGTAGTAGTAGTGGTCTTTGTTCTTGTAGTAGTAGTAGTGGTTGTTCTTGTAGTAGTAGTAGTAGTAATAGTAGTAGTAGTTGTAGTGGTTTTTCTTGTAGTAGTAGTAGTAGTAGTAGTAGTAGTAGTAGTGGTTGTTCTTGTAGTAGTAGTAGTAGTAGAAGTGGTTGTTCTTGTAGAAGTAGTAGTGGTTGTTCTTGTAATATTAGTAGTAGTACTGGTGGTTCTTGTTGTAGTAGTAGTGGTTGTTCTTGTAGCAGTATTGGTGTACTTGTAGTAGTAGTAGTTGTAGTGGTTGTTCTTGTAGTAGTAGTAGTAGTAGAAGTGGTTGTTCTTGTAGTAGTATGGGTGTACTTGTAGTAGTAGTAGTGGTAGTTGTAGTGGTTGTTCTTGTAGTAGTAGTAGTGGTTGTTCTTGTAGTAGTAGTTGTAGTAGTAGTAGTAGTGGGTTTTCTTGTAGTAGTAGTAGTGGTTGTTCTTGTAATATTAGAAGTAGTAGTAGTGGTGGTTCTTGTTGTAGTAGTAGTGGTTGTTATTGTAGTGGTTGTTCTTGCAATAGTAGTAGTAGTAGTAGTGGTTGTTCTTGTAGTAGTAGTGGTGGCACTTTTAGTAGTAGTAGTAGTTGTAGTGGTTGTTCTTGAAGTAGTAGTAGTAGTAGTGGTTGTTCTTGTAGTAGTAGTAGTGGTTGTTCTTGTAATGGTAGTAGTAGTAGTGGTTGTTCTATTACTAGTAGTGGTTGTATTGTAATAGTAGTAGTAGTAGTGGTCTTT
Organism: Alligator mississippiensis; assembly: GCF_030867095.1. Lineage (NCBI taxonomy): Eukaryota > Metazoa > Chordata > Crocodylia > Alligatoridae > Alligator > Alligator mississippiensis. Next base: position 6,000 of record NW_026775323.1, on the reverse strand, counting down.
GTTCTTGTAGTAGTAGTAGTGGTTGTTCTTGTAATATTAGAAGTAGTCGTAGTGGTGGTTCTTGTTGTAGTAGTAGTGGTTGTTATTGTAGTAGTAGTAGTGGTTGTTCTTGTAATAGTAGTAGTAGTAGTAGTGGTAGTGGTTTTTCTTGTAGTAGTAGTAGTGGTTGTTCTTGTAATATTAGAAGTAGTAGTAGTGGAAGTTCTTCTTGTAGTAGTAGTGGTTGTTATTGTAGTAGTAGTAGTGGTTGTTCTTGTAATAGTACTAGTAGTAGTAGTGGTTGTTCTTGTAGTAGTAGTGGTTGCACTTGTAGTAGTAGTAGTAGTTGTAGTGGTTGTTCTTGAAGTAGTAGTGGTTGATCTTGTAGTAGTAGTAGTGGTTGTTCTTGTAATGGTAGTAGTAGTAGTGGTTGTTCTTGCAGTAGTAAGTGGTAGTACTTGCAGTAGTAGTAGTAGTAGTGGTCTTTGTTCTTGTAGTAGTAATAGTGGTTGTTCTTGTAGTAGTAGAAGTAGTAGTTTAGTAGTGGTTGTTCTTGTAGTAGTAGTAGTGCTTGTTCTTGTGGTAGTAGTAGTAGCAGAAGAGGTTGTTCTTGTAGTAGTAGTAGTGGTTGCTCTTGTAATAGTAGTACTAGTAGTAGTGGTTGTTCTTGTATTAGTAGTGGTTGTACTTGTAGTAGTAATAGTAGTTGTTGTGGTGGTTGTTCTTGTAGTAGTAGTAGTGGTTGTTCTTGTAATAGTAGTAGTAGTGGTCCTGGTTGTTCTTGTAGAAGTAGTAGTGGTTGTTCTTGTAATAGTTGTAGTACTAGTAGTAGTAGTGGTTTTTCTTGTAATAGTAGTAGTAGCAGTAGTGGTTGTTCTTGTAGTAGTAGTAGTGGTTGTTGTTGTAGTAGTATTTGTAGTAGTAGTAGTAGTGATGGTTCTTCTTGTAGTAGTAGTAGTGGAAGTTGTAGTGGTTGTTCTTGTAGTAGTAGTGGTTGTTCTTGTAGTATTAGTAGTGGTTGTTCTTGTAGTAGTAGTAGTAGAGGTTGTTCTTGTAGTAGTAGTAGTGGTTGCTCTTGTAGTAGTAGTAGTAGTAGTAGTAGTAGTAATGGTTCTTCTTGTAGTAGTATGAGTGGTAGTTGTACTGGTTGTTCTTGTAGTAGTAGTAGGGGATGTTTTTGTAGTAGTAGTAGTGGTTGTTCTTGTAGTATTAGTAGTGGTTGTTCTTGTAGTAGTAGTAGTAGAGGTTGTTCTTGTAGTAGTAGTAGTGGTTGCTCTTGTAGTAGTAGTAGTACTAGTAGTAATGGTTCTTCTTGTAGTAGTATAAGTGGTAGTTTTACTGGTTGTTCTTGTAGTAGTAGTAGGGGATGTTTTTGTAGTAGTAGTAGTGGTTGTACTTGTAGTATTAGTACTGGTTGTTCTTGTAGTAGTAGTAGTAGAGGTTGTTCTTGTAGTAGTAGTAGTGGTTGTTGTTGTTGTAGTAGTAGTGGTTGTTATTGTAGTAGTAGTAGTGGTTGTTCTTGGAATAGTAGTAGTAGTAGTAGTGGTTGTTCTTGTAGTAGTAGTGGTTGCACTTTTAGTAGTAGTAGTTGTAGTGGTTGTTCTTGAACTAGTAGTAGTAGTAGTAGTAGTAGTGGTTGTTCTTGTAGTAGTAGTAGTGGTTGTTCTTGTAATGGTAGTAGTAGTAGTGGTTGTTCTTGTAGTTAATATCGGTGTACTTGTAGTAGTAGTAGTGGTAGTTGTAGTGCTTGTTCTTGAAGTAGTAGTAGTGGTTGTTCTTGTAGTAGTATTGGTGTACTTGTAGTAGTAGTAGTAGTTGTAGTGGTTGTTCTTGTAGTAGTAGTAGTAGTAGAAGTGGTTGTTTTTGTAGTAGTATTGGTGTACTTGTAGTAGTAGTAGTGGTAGTTGTAGTGGTTGTTCTTGAAGTACTAGTAGTGGTTGTTCTTGTAGTAGTAGTAGTGGTTGTTCTTGTAATATTAGAAGTAGTAGTAGTGTTGGTTCTTGTTGTAGTAGTAGTGGTTGTTATTGTAGTAGTAGTAGTGGTTGTTCTTGTAATAGTAGTAGTAGTAGTAGTGGTAGTGGTTTTTCTTGTAGTAGTAGTAGTGGTTGTTCTTGTAATATTAGAAGTAGTAGTAGTGGAAGTTCTTCTTGTAGTAGTAGTGGTTGTTATTGTAGTAGTAGTAGTGGTTGTTCTTGTAATAGTACTAGTAGTAGTACTGGTTGTTCTTGTAGTAGTATTGGTTGCACTTGTAGTAGTAGTAGTTGTAGTGGTTGTTCTTGAAGTAGTAGTAGTAGTAGTAGTAGTGGTTGATCTTGTAGTAGTAGTAGTGGTTGTTCTTGTAAAGGTAGTAGTAGTAGTGGTTGTTCTTGCAGTAGTAAGTGGTAGTGCTTGTAGTAGTAGTAGTAGTAGTGGTCTTTGTTCTTGTAGTAGTAATAGTGGTTGTTCTTGTAGTAGTAGAAGTAGTAGTTTAGTAGTGGTTGTTCTTGTAGTAGTAGTAGTGCTTGTTCTTGTGGTAGTAGTAGTAGCAGAAGAGGTTGTTCTTGTAGTAGTAGTAGTGGTTGCTCTTGTAATAGTAGTACTAGTAGTAGTGGTTGTTCTTGTATTAGTAGTGGTTGTACTTGTAGTAGTAGTAGTAGTAGTTGTTGTAGTGGTTGTTCTTGTAGTAGTAGTAGTGGTTTTTATTTTAGTAGTAGTAGTAGTGGTCCTGGTTGTTCTTGTAGAAGTAGTAGTGGTTGTTCTTGTAATAGTTGTAGTACTAGTAGTAGTAGTGGTTTTTCTTGTAATAGTAGTAGTAGCAGTAGTGGTTGTTCTTGTAGTAGTAGTAGTGGTTGTTGTTGTAGTAGTATTTGTAGTAGTAGTAGTAGTAATGGTTCTTCTTGTAGTAGTAGTAGTGGAAGTTGTAGTGGTTGTTCTTGTAGTAGTAGTGGTTGTTCTTGTAGTATTAGTAGTGGTTGTTCTTGTAGTAGTAGTAGTATAGGTTGTTCTTGTAGTAGTAGTAGTGGTTGCTCTTGTAGTAGTAGTAGTAGTAGTAGTAGTAGTAGTAGTAGTAATGGTTCTTCTTGTAGTAATATGAGTGGTAGTTGTACTGGTTGTTCTTGTAGTAGTAGTAGGGGATGTTTTTGTAGTAGTAGTAGTGGTTGTTCTTGTAGTATTAGTAGTGGTTGTTCTTGTACTAGTAGTAGTAGTAGTAGTGGTTGTTCTTGTAGTAGTAGTAGTGGTTTTTCTTGTAATGGTAGTAGTAGTAGTGGTTGTTCTTGTAGTTAATATTGGTGTACTTGTAGTAGTAGTAGTGGTAGTTGTAGTGGTTGTTCTTGAAGTAGTAGTAGTGGTTGTTCTTGTAGTAGTATTGGTGTACTTGTAGTAGTAGTAGTAGTTGTAGTGGTTGTTCTTGTAGTAGTAGTAGTAGTAGAAGTGGTTGTTTTTGTAGTAGTATTGGTGTACTTGTAGTAGTAGTAGTGGTAGTTGTAGTGGTTGTTCTTGAAGTAGTAGTAGTGGTTGTTCTTGTAGTAGTAGTAGTGGTTGTTCTTGTAATATTAGAAGTAGTAGTAGTGGTGGTTCTTGTTGTAGTAGTAGTGGTTGTTATTGTAGTAGTAGTAGTGGTTGTTCTTGTAATAGTAGTAGTAGTAGTAGTGGTAGTGGTTTTCTTGTAGTAGTAGTAGTGGTTGTTCTTGTAATATTAGAAGTAGTAGTAGTGGAAGTTCTTCTTGTACTAGTAGTGGTTGTTATTGTAGTAGTAGTAGTGGTTGTTCTTGTAATAGTACTAGTAGTAGTAGTGGTTGTTCTTGTAGTAGTAGTGGTTGCACTTGTAGTAGTAGTAGTAGTTGTAGTGGTTGTTCTTGAAGTAGTAGTAGTAGTAGTGGTTGATCTTGTAGTAGTAGTAGTGGTTGTTCTTGTAATGGTAGTAGTAGTAGTGGTTGTTCTTGCAGTAGTAAGTGGTAGTACTTGTAGTAGTAGTAGTAGTAGTGGTCTTTGTTCTTGTAGTAGTAATAGTGGTTGTTCTTGTAGTAGTAGAAGTAGTAGTTTAGTAGTGGTTGTTCTTGTAGTAGTAGTAGTGCTTGTTCTTGTGGTAGTAGTAGTAGCAGAAGAGGTTGTTCTTGTAGTAGTAGTAGTGGTTGCTCTTGTAATAGTAGTAATAGTAGTAGTGGCTGTTTTTGTATTAGTAGTGGTTGTACTTGTAGTAGTAGTAGTAGTTGTTGTAGTGGTTGTTCTTGTAGTAGTAGTAGTGGTTGTTCTTGTAGTAGTAGTAGTAGTGGTCCTGGTTGTACTTGTAGAAGTAGTAGTGGTTGTTCTTGTAATAGTTGTAGTACTAGTAGTAGTAGTGGTTTTTCTTGTAATAGTAGTAGTAGCAGTAGTGGTTGTTCTTGTAGTAGTAGTAGTGGTTGTTGTTGTAGTAGTATTTGTAGTAGTAGTAGTAGTGATGGTTCTTCTTGTAGTAGTAGTAGTGGAAGTTGTAGTGGTTGTTCTTGTAGTAGTAGTGGTTGTTCTTGTAGTATTAGTAGTGGTTGTTCTTGTAGTAGTAGTAGTAGAGGTTGTTCTTGTAGTAGTAGTAGTGGTTGCTCTTGTAGTAGTAGTAGTAGTAGTAGTAGTAGTAGTAATGGTTCTTCTTGTAGTAGTATGAGTGGTAGTTGTACTGGTTGTTCTTGTAGTAGTAGTAGGGGATGTTTTTGTAGTAGTGGTAGTGGTTGTTCTTGTAGTATTAGTAGTGGTTGTTCTTGTAGTAGTAGTAGTAGAGGTTGTTCTTGTAGTAGTAGTAGTGGTTGCTCTTGTAGTAGTAGTAGTAGTAGTAATGGTTCTTCTTGTAGAAGTATAAGTGGTAGTTGTACTGGTTGTTCTTGTAGTAGTAGTAGGGGATGTTTTTGTAGTAGTAGTAGTGGTTGTTCTTGTAGTATTAGTACTGGTTGTTCTTGTAGTAGTAGTAGTAGAGGTTGTTCTTGTAGTAGTAGTAGTGGTTGTTGTTGTTGTAGTAGTAGTGGTTGTTATTGTAGTAGTAGTAGTGGTTGTTCTTGGAATAGTAGTAGTAGTAGTGGTGGTTGTTCTTGTAGTAGTAGTGGTTGCACTTTTAGTAGTAGTAGTAGTTGTAGTGGTTGTTCTTGAACTAGTAGTAGTAGTAGTAGTAGTGGTTGTTCTTGTAGTAGTAGTAGTGGTTGTTCTTGTAATGGTAGTAGTAGTAGTGGTTGTTCTTGTAGTTAATATTGGTGTACTTGTAGTAGTAGTAGTGGTAGTTGTAGTGGTTGTTCTTGAAGTAGTAGTAGTGGTTGTTCTTGTAGTAGTATTGGTGTACTTGTAGTAGTAGTAGTGGTTGTAGTGGTTGTTCTTGTAGTAGTAGTAGTAGTAGAAGTGGTTGTTTTTGTAGTAGTATTGGTGTACTTGTAGTAGTAGTAGTGGTAGTTGTAGTGGTTGTTCTTGAAGTAGTAGTAGTGGTTGTTCTTGTAGTAGTAGTAGTGGTTGTTCTTGTAATAATAGAAGTAGTAGTAGTGGTGGTTCTTGTTGTAGTAGTAGTGGTTGTTATTGTAGTAGTAGTAGTGGTTGTTCTTGTAATAGTAGTAGTAGTAGTGGTAGTGGTTTTTCTTGTAGTAGTAGTAGTGGTTGTTCTTGTAATATTAGAAGTAGTAGTAGTGGAAGTTCTTCTTGTAGTAGTAGTGGTTGTTATTGTAGTAGTAGTGGTGGTTGTTCTTGTAATAGTACTAGTAGTAGTAGTGGTTGTTCTTGTAGTAGTAGTGGTTGCACTTGTAGTAGTTGTAGTGGTTGTTCTTGAAGTAGTAGTAGTAGTAGTGGTTGATCTTGTAGTAGTATTAGTGGTTGTTCTTGTAATGGTAGTAGTAGTAGTGGTTGTTCTTGCAGTAGTAAGTGGTAGTACTTGTAGTAGTAGTAGTAGTGGTCTTTGTTCTTGTAGTAGTAATAGTGGTTGTTCTTGTAGTAGTAGAAGTAGTAGTTTAGTAGTGGTTGTTCTTGTAGTAGTAGTAGTGCTTGTTCTTGTGGTAGTAGTAGTAGCAGAAGAGGTTGTTCTTGTAGTAGTAGTAG
>NW_026775322.1:0-25173 GCF_030867095.1 Alligator mississippiensis | reverse complement strand
TTGTGTTACAGATTTGAATGGTTTGCGATCACTTTTAGTGGTTTATGTGTAATTTCTGTCCTCAGCCTAAGTGTGTATCATAAACCTGTCTGGTGGGTACCCTCCAGAGCTCCAAGTTTCTTCCTGCTGTCCTGCTGCTAATCTCAAGGATCACACCAAGGTTTTTCTGGAATAAACTCCTTACCCCTGCAAGCCTTAGCTCCACTGCCCTTTTACATTGTGCCCTTTTTATAGAATGGGCTAGCCTGGAATATCGCTGACCCAGAGATCAGTCTTTCCACAGGCAATCAGTAAAGAAACAAAACAGCAAATGGATGTGTTAGAAGAAAAGAATCATACAAGGAAAATTGGCAATAAGTTTGAAAACAGAATAAAAAGACAAGTAAAGTTTCTTATCCTCTCATGTAGCTATACCCTATCCCTCCTGAGAGTCTTGTCAGTATCTCCAGAACTCAGCAATCCTGATGATTCTTCCATCTTCGGTTGCTGGGGCTTTGGGAAAAAAAATCAAACATGCTGGCCACCCTACAGGTAGCTATTAAATTATCTCTAAGCCAGCCCCTGCTCCACAGGCCCTGTTCCCCATCAGTGCTTTAAAAGGGCCTGATCCTATGAAAATTGAACCCTTCATTCATAGATTCATAGATGTTAGGGTTGGAAGGGACCTCAATAGATCATCAAGTCTGACCCCCTGCATAGGCAGGAAACAGTGCTAGGTTCAGATGACCCCAGCCAGATGTCCATCTAGCCTCCTCTTGAAGACCCCCAGGGTAGGGGAGAGCACCACCTCCCTTGGGAGCCTATTCCAGATTTTGGCCACTCTAACTGTGAAGAAGTTCCTCCTAATGTCCAATCTAAATCTGCTCTCTGCTAGCTTATGGCCGTTATTTCTTGTGGACCCCAGGGGCACCTTGGTGAGTAGAGCCTCACCAATTCCCTTCTGCACCCCCATGATGAATTTATAGGCAGCCACAGGGTCTCCTCTCAACCTTCTCTTGTGGAGGCTGAAGAGGTCCATGTGCCCTAGTCTCTCCTCATAAGGCTTGGCCTGCAAGCCCTTAACCATATGAGTGGCCCTTCTCTGGACCCTCTCCAGGTTATCCACATCCCTCTTGAGGTGTGGCATCCAAAACTGCACGCAGTATTCCAACTGTGGTCTGACCAGCGCCCGATAGAGGGGAAGTATCACCTCCTTGGCTCTGTTTGTCATGCATCTGCTGATGCATGATAAAGTGCAGTTAGCTTTTCTGATGACTTCATCACACTGCCGACTCATGTTCATTTTGGACTCCACTAGGACTCCAAGATCGCTTTCTGCTCCGTGCTACCGAGCAGGTCATTCCTAGGCAGTAGGTGTGCTGGACATTTTTCCTCCCTAGGTGCAGCACTTTGCATTCCTCCTTGTTAAATTGCATTCTGTTGTTTTCTGCCCATTTGTCCAACCTGTCCAGGTCTTCCTGTAGTTGTTCTCTGCCCTCTGGTGTGTCCACTTCTCCCCACAGTTTTGTATCATTTGCAAACTTGGACAGAGTACACTTTGCTCCCTTGTCCAAGTCACTGATGAAGACATTGAAGAGTATCGGTCCAAGGACCGAGCCCTGCAGAACCCCACTGCCCACGTCCTTCCAGGTTGATACCAACCCATCCACCACCACTCTCTGGGTACGACCATCTAGCCAATTTGCCACCCACCGGACTGTGTAATCATCCAAGTCACAGCCTCTTAACTTGTTCACCAGTATGGGGTGGGATACCATATCGAAGGCCTTCCTGAAATCTAAGTAGATGTCAACCCCTACTCCTGCATTCAGATGTTTTGTAACCTGGTCATAAAAAGAGACTAGATTAGTCAGGCATGATCTACTTGCTAAGACCCTGTGAGGGGTTATATGAGGGTTTAGATGAAGGTGCTCTAAAGCAGAGCACTTTCATTAACTTTTGTCTGTGGATGCCAGGAGCAGGGCTGTGCTGATGCAACCCAGCCCTTCTCCTGGTGCTGTTTTTTTTTTTTTGTTTGTTTGTTTTTGGGGGGGGGAGAGGGGATACAAGGAGCTCGTTTTAGAGGTTGCTCAGCTTGTGCAAGACGATGGGGTGCGTGGAATGGGGCCCCACCGGGGTGGGAGGGCCTCCAATATACTCATCCCCCTACTTCAGCACAGCTAGGGAAACCTCAGAATGGACCTCCCTCCCCTGCCTTCACCCTCTCCCTTAGACATAATGAGAGCTGGGAAAGAGGAGATGGGGGTAAGGGAAGAGGTTGCAGAGACATAGCCTCTCTCCCTCGATCAGCTCCAAACTGGAGCTCGACCACCCACCCTCCTGACCCAACAGTGAGCAAATATCCAGGTTTTTGCTTTACCTCCACTCCTCCCAGGCATGAGCAGCTTGCATGCTTGTGGCTGCTAGCAGCAGGCAAAGTGATTGGCTGTCGGTGGTCACATGCTCTACAGGGCAGAGGCTCTGGATTGGGGTGAAGGGCAGTAGCAGGGCTGTGGGGCAGGGGCTGTGGATTGAGAGTGAGAGGCACTGGCAGGGCTGTGGAGCAGGGGCTGTGGGTCAGGAGTGAGAGGCACTGGCTGGGTTGTGGGCCAGGGCCTGTAGGTTGCAAGTGGGGCACTGGCAGCTCTGGGGGGCTGGGGCTTAGGAGTGAGGGGCAGAGGCAGGGCACAGGCATATTACTGCCCCCCCACAATCACCTACCCCTCCTGCTCCCCCCCACTCCCCACTGGTTTTCCTCCCCCCACAGGTGTCTTCTTTTTTGATCCTGGAAATATGGTAACCCTAATACTGCACTTTCTGTGAAGATGATAGTTTACAAAGTAATCATGGGCCTATAGAGTCACAGCAAACAACTGCAACAAACCACTGAGGTGTTCTGGCAGTTTACTGTTAGTTTTATTTTAAAACATGTTGCTTCTGTCCACTGAAGTTGGGGGAGTTTTCTAATGACCATTGCATCACATTCTTATATAGGAAGCAAGAGGTAGTACAAACTTCATTAAAATGAAAACAAAATTATGGGGCTGATTGGAGTCTACTAAGCATTGGGAAATGAATAACAAACTAGCAGGGGCTAAGAAAAAGGTGATGTGATATGGAATGAAGGAAGGACAGTTAATACAAAGTGGAGTCTTGTTTCATGTTGCAGCAAGATTTTGACAAACCTTGGCCAAAATTTTTGTAGAGAGAATAGTAATAAAAGGAGGTTGTGCTTTCCCCCTAACCAGCTTAAAGATGGAGCCGAAGACCAAAGGATTGAAACAACAGCAGCAGCAACATAAGAAGCTACTGGCTGCTATGCTTTCCCAGGACTCCTTTGATTCTGTCCAAAGTACAGCTCCTTCAGTGACAGAGGAAGATATTGACAATGAGGATGATGCAATGGAACTGCTGGGTAATTGAAAAAGTTAATTTTACTTTATTTATTTTTCATCTTTTTTCTTATAAAATGCATAGCAAAATCAGTGGCGAGCCTAATTCTGCTTTCTGGTATATAGATGAAAACCCGCAGTAACTGTATAGAAGTTTAATATAGTTACTACAGATTTATTTACATCAATGACTTTAAAAACACATAGAAGAACAGTACAAAGTCTACCCCTAATGGTACATTCTAATTCCATCACTCTCCTGTAAAGGACTTAACAGTGTAGTTCAACTAAAATAATTATTTTAATTTTACGTTTTCCAAACATAAATGTGCTTGAAGCTTCTAATCAGAAAAGGTATTAGAGCTGTCAACAGAGGACACAGTCTACTTCACAGGTTTTTTAACTCACTCTGATCCCCCTCAATGGGAATTTTGTTAGATGTTAACTAGCTGCTAATCATTGGTAAACATACATTATGGTTTATTCTAATCTGATTTTAATTATAATTATTTAGTAGATTGCATTATGTGTTAAACCTTATTCTAGAAGGCCATCTCCTTAAAAAAACTTTTTCCATCCTGGAATTCTGATTTACTATCACTTGAGTTAAAGAAAAGGAATAGTTAATTATATGATCTTGCTTGTCACATTTTTTTTCAAGGTCCCAGTTTAAAATGGTCAATGAAAACCACCGACTTGAGTGTTTTCCTAGGTTGTATATTGCAGACTTTTATGTGGGATCAAGATGCAAAGCTCTTACATTTTTGGGAGCAATGTAAAAATGATTTTTAAAAGAAAAACTGAGCTACAGTCTAAAGCCCAATATGAAAATAGAAAGACATGTGACACATTATTCTATAGACTGCAACTCCATAATTGATGTGTTATTACACAGTATGTATTGCATTGTAATTTAATGTATAATTCCATGTACAGTAATTTCTAGTTTGATATCACTGTACTATTTTATCAGACAGACAGCAATAATAGCAAAGCTTCATCACCCTTGGACAAGAATGAGCTAGGAGGCAGGAGCTGTTTCACCTACGTCATTCTGTTGCTGGTAGGGCTTTGCATGGAATGGGTTGGTGGCTCCAGAACCAATTTAGGGATTATAAAGAACCTTCTAAAGGCCGAGACAGTCTCCACATACAGCCCTGTTGCTTCTGCATTTTCTCCTTCCGCCTTGCTGGTCTTCCTTTCAAATATATCAGAATGGCTGAAAGGATGCTTGAGTACATTTCCCTACTGCTGTTCAGAGATCCTAAAGCTTCCCTAAGGTTGGGTTCCATGACATCTAAGGAGTATTCCAAATAAACTTGTATGCCTGATGCTTAACAGCTACATTTTGTATTGCCTTGGGGAAGACTAATTTTTAATTTGGGGGGGATAAAGGATGAGAATGACATGAAGAGCATGCCCATCCTGGCTGTGCTTCTTCAATACTTTCCCTCTGGATAAGTAAATTCCTTAGCAGGTCTAGGAGTGGAAAGATGTGACATTCTTCCATTTTTTCAGCTTACATGTCAGCCCATTTATGCACAAAGAACCCCTTATTGATGAGGACTCAGTGTAGAGGCTTTTTTGATGTTTTTCCTATGCAGGTATTTATTTTCTAGAGCTCTAGAAATGCTTTTAATTCAGGATTCTTCATCTCTTTTTGACTTTGGCATTTAATTAAAATATTTTATTGCTTACTATGAATTTTGTGTATTCAATATTCATCTTGAAAGCATGAAGTAAAACATACAATGGGGAGACTCCCCTTGGGTTTTAAAAGTTCATATTAGGAAAATTATATATTTTGGTCATAGCCTGTTCCCTCAGACCTCATTTGCTATGCATGGGATCTGATCTTATTAGTTGCTCTGAGAACTGCAGGTGCTCATCATCTGGTAGAATCAAGTCAATGGATTCTTATTAAACCGATACTGGTGTTTCTATATTTTTTAAGCAGACTTTTAATTTTCATGTTGCATTTTGCTTACTCTTCAAATTTTAGAACCAGTGTTAATTTCAACATGCTACACAATTGCTTAAAAAGTAGATGCTGTGGCAAAATGTCACACCGAAAAATATTTTATTTATTTTCTTTTAAAGTTAACACACAGAACTTAAACTTCTGTCATCAAGTACAGGTGAATTACATTGCTGCATTTTTCCAGATCAGTCATTATATGATGGCAGGAGTGAATTGTGATAGTATGCATAGCGTTACTCTATTACCTGCCTTCATACCTTTTATGCATCTTTTTACAAGACCTTTCCAAGCAGGGCCTTTCTGTTATCAGTGAGTCTCAGCACATTGATATATATAGCTACATGACTTATTCCATTTGCAATTTGCTGTTTGTTGCTTATTCAGGTTTTTCTGACAAAATTCAAAACCCTTATGTTTCAAAGTTTGAACCTTGGAAAACACCTCCATTATTAATAATAGATTATTTCAATCCATCTTCAGTTTATAATGACAGTTTTCAGTAGAAATGTTGCAAGCCTTTTAATTTGCTCAAATTGCTCATGAATCAATGTCAGAAGTTGGCTGGTAGATTTAGCTATTTAAAACATAAACAGTGCTGCAGATAGATTACTCTTTGAGTGCTTCTATCAATGTTATCAATGCAGTGCTATTTAGAATAAAACAATCCTACTGAAGAAGTGTATTAAAATATCAACATTCAGTATCATAGTCCAAGCTAGTTTTTGCTAATTTTTTAGTTCCTCAGCAATACTGTAACATTTTTCAGAGCAAGTTTTATATTTTGACCAAATCTTTTCTTTCCTTCACTTTTACCTGAGGCAAGTTGAAGGATGCCATTGATGTTTCTGGTTCTGTGCCTTATAGTTGTGGTGTGTGAGGAACTAAAACTAAACTATTTTAGGAATATTTAGGAATAAACAGTAGAGCTGTGTGAAGCTTTGGTCCCTGATTCAATTTGGTGGAGATTCAGCCCGAGTTAGTCACTGAATCTCTGAATCCAAATCAAATCAGAGGACCCTTTTATCTCTCTGAATCGAATCAGAACCCTCTGAATCGATTTGGAGAGATTCAGAAAGATTTGGCGATTCGGACACAGACACAGCTTTAAATGTTTTTTCTACATACCTCTAGGTACCAGGCAGCTTGTGGATGCTGGGGTGCATGGAGTGTCCCACAGAAGTGTGGGGGGCTCCCCAGTGTGCTTGGCAGCAGACCCGGAAGTGGACCAGAAGCACTTCTGGTCCACTTCCAGGTCTGCCAGGGAGTATGCTGGGGGGCCCCCCATGCCCTCCTGGCTCAGCAACTGGTACCTCCTGGGTCTGGAGGGGGCATCCAGGGCCCCCCTCCCCCCCCAGCACGCTCCTGGGAGGACTCCCCAGTGGACACGGATGTGGACCGGAAGTACTTCCAGACCACTTCCAGCTTCACCGCTGAGCATGTGGGGGGGCCCCCTGCACACTCCTATGGGATGCTCCATCTGTCCCACCATCGCAGTGTTCTCGAGCTGCGTTGGTACCTAGAGGTATGTAGAAAAACATTTAAAGCTGTGTCTATGGCTGAATCGCTGATTCTCTGAATCAGCATTGAATCTTCAGATTTGGATTCAGCCGAGTCGAATCAGGGACAGTGATCTGAATCAGCGAATCGAATCACTGTCCCTGATTCAGAATCAAATAGGGCCCATTTTGCACACCCCTAATAAACAGTTGTCCATGAGTCCAGGGGATTGCAGATTTAATGGCTGAGTCCTAATGGCCTTTTCCAGTCCTATGTTTTCAAATGTGGCTAACATGCAGGAAGTGAGAACTGTGAGCAGTGATTCTTTCTTGCCCATTACAAAGTTGATGATCAGAACAAAGGACCAGACTTGAATGAGAGTTCAGCTTATTGTTAGCATCTGCACTGGGACTGGGACAGCCTTGATCCTGATGCTGAAAATAGGCTGCTGGGGGAGCAGGTTGCAAAGGCTGCTAGGAGCCTGGCAATCCCTGTGCCTGACGGTCCTTTCCTATAAAATGCTGGGCTGCAAACACAATTTTTAAAGGTCTCAGTGCTCTTGGACCACAGGGGTGATCTCAGGATCCTGATGGCTGTCCCAGATAGCCCCAGGTTTCAAGATGCTCCCTGATCCTGGGGTTCCCATGCCTTGGGGCATCTAGAAACCACATGTGCAGCTGGGCTGCTTGCACATTTTTTAAAGGTCCCAGTGTGGTGGGACCCTGTGATGAGGGAGTTCCTTAAACTGGAACTGAGCCTGACAATCAACTGATTGTCAGCACTGGTCCCAACAGACCTCGTCCTGTGGCTGCTTCCATCCCAATCCCCATGATGAAGCTGGGACAGCTTTGAGCCATACTGGGACCTGTATCTGCCTGTACCCGAATCTCAATGCTCAGCTGAGCATTGGGATTGGACATGAGACAGACCCAGCATCCAGGACAAAGCTGCCCCCTTCCCAATCTTCAGGATCAGGCTGGAGGCAGCTTCACAGTGGTGTAATGTGGATATGAGGAATTTTATGCCCCATCCCATGTCTGGCATGGCAGAATGTACATTTTCTGATGGGGCATAACATTTCTAAAATTCCAATCTTGCCGTTATTTTAACATCTGCCAGGGGTCTAATTGTCATTTTACAGATGGGGATAATCATCAGTAGACAGGTTAATTGGTCTTGCTCAAACCTACCCAGGGAGCCAGTTGTACACTTCCTACTCCTGTATGCAGTCAAGTAAACTGTACTGCTTTTCTATCCTGCCCCTCCAAGCCTTAGTGCATGTCACTCAGGTGTATAACTGATACAGTTTATGTCCAGACCAATGTGTGCAAGATCTTCTGTGTGTTAACATCACTGAAATGTACGTGACGCAATTATTTTTAAAAGCCAAAATTCAGCAGTGAGAAAAGGTGATGAGATGTGTCCTGGGCACACCAGTACCTCTGCCCATGGAATTGGCTTCTCCTAGAAGCGAAGCTCTTGCCAACACCAACCCTACTCTGGTCCAACCTTACAGCTGGTTTTCTGGCCTGGTCTTGGTACACTGCTTCAGGTGCAGTGTATAAAGGGAGTGAGGGAGGATGAAGGGCCAACCTGCTTCTATTCTGGTGGCCCTCCTCAGGTAGTGCTTGGGGCTTGTGTCTGCATACCCACCCATAGTTATGCTACTGATGTCACTGGCAAATGCTAGGGATAGCATTTTTATGATACCACTGTCTCAGGACACAGGTTCTTTATTTTCATTAGAAGTTATAGCACCCTTGTTCTCATATTTCAGAACTCTTACAGAATCTGCTTTGGCAGCATCATTCTTTCCAGAAATGTCTAGCGATCCTGTCTAAAACTGAGACACTAAAAATCAAATGAAATCTGAATTCAGAGGCATGCAATACAACTCTGTGTAGGTCCCATATGCTGTTAATATGAGGAAACATTTCAGAACAGTATGGTTGAGACTGACTAGCATTAATATTCTCCTTTCAGCAAAGTGCTTTCTGTTTTTGTCAGCGGGTACAATGGGTCCTGTATCTCTTTCTGAAAACTGCTGCCCACTTCTTTATTCTTTCTTGCCATGCCTTGATGGAAACAAATGAAGTGAAGCTAAATAGTGGAACAAAAGATAATAGCGTTCTCTTGACAGAGGCTATGTCCTCTTCACAGGGCTCCACCTCCCCTACACCCTGCCCTTAGCACACATGTTGAGTTGGACCTATGACCTTCAAAGTGTCTCTGAGTATCTTGACCAATGATTCACCCAGTCATTCAACACTTATTTAGACCTTTCTACATCATGAGCTCCTCAGGGCTCAATTCGTGTTTGCTCCCCTTCAATTCCTATGTATGCCCTCGATCAAAACAAAAAACAGTCTTTGGTTATGGTGTCTCATCATGAGAGTCCAGCATCAATTGCTTAACCCTTTTGCATGCTTGAGTGAGGGATTTTTTATCAATCAACTCGGTCTCCTTTTTTAAGTCATCAATTACATCTCTACCGTCCTTGGCCATATCAACACTGTACCTTACTTGATGTGATCCTTTTGGCTGGCACTACCATCACTGGCCCATCTGCTTAATACTCAGGTTCCCAGAGAGGCCTTGCAGCTACTCCCCACATGCAGAGGCTTATCCGCCATGTCCTGAGCCCAACATTGATGGGTTGCATTGCTGGCTCTTCTTCACTGGTTACCCTTTACCAGCTTGCTGTAGTCATTTGTGGTTTGCCCTAGGCTTGGACACAGGTTTGTAGCACTCCTGGTCTTCTTCTGTGCCTCTGCAAGACATGCACTGCTTTCCTCCAGGAGACCATGCACTCCCCTCTCTGGGGGTTTATGGTCCTTGGCCCTCTTACTTTTAAATCCGCTGGGTCCCTCAGTGTCCAATCGCCTCTCCGGCTCCCCAGCCACATGGTTGCCATCTGGGGATTTCCAAAAGCTGGAGTTTGCTGGCATTTCCAAGTTCTCTCCTAGACAAACTGGCTGGTGGTGGTAGGAACCTGGTGCAGCTCCTGGCCGGGACAGGCATGGACCTTGTTGCTGCCAGGGTCCCATTTGTCTCTGGCATCAGGGTCAGCTTCCAGCCATACCTGGATGAGCACACTGGCTACTACAGAAGCCTGGCATGGCTCCCAAGTGAATAAAACAGAGACCCCAGTTGTATGTGGGGTCCTGCTCTTTGCAGGGGCTGGGAAGCAGCTCCCTGTTACAGTATCCTTTCATAGTTTTCAAGGCTATTTCATAGTTTTATAGAGAGGGGATTTTTTTTAAGGATCTGCATGCTTTCACTTGTGGCTTACAAAATAGGGATTGAATGACTGAACACATTTGTATAAAAGCCCTGCTTTACAGTTTACTGTTCCCTTCATGGATAAAACAAATATCTGACAAATATTGCTGTGTACTTTGCATTTAAAAAAACAGTTGGTGTTTGCATAATTACTTCACATTGTCCAGACAATATTTTCTCTTTTGGATAGCTGAGTGTATGATGTATAACATAGAAAATAGATTAAGGTAACATGTAAGTGGATCATCTGTAAGATTTTGAAGAAAAATCAGGATCATCAGAATCTAGTTAAAAAAGAATACTGGTGAAATATCTTAAGTTAAAAGGATGTTGGAGCTCTATTAACTTGTCAGCAATCTCAGGGAAAATGGAAAAGTATGGTAATAGAATGTATTGTTTGTTATATATTTGTTTAATTACCAACAGATCTATTGGCTTGTAAAGTCTGGTCTGATGATGTAATGGAGAGCTGGGAGTTAATATAATAAAATATGTGAATGGACATTTAATTTCAAATTATTCTTTGAAGTAGGAATATGTTTGATTGTGAAGTTCTCTAGAGGTGCCCTAGGCATATGATAATTCCACCATGTTTCCTAATGGCTGCTTCATAGTATTACACTAAGCTTTCCGCACTCTTCTATTATATATTATTATTTTCTTCTTTCTGCAACCTTTCCAAATAATGAAATAGCTAAAATGATGCCTTCCAAAAGTATATTTTGTTTTTAGACATTTAGTGTTCCTAAATTAATATTAGTGAAGTAAATAGAACTGTTGCATTCTACAAACTTTGTCATACTGCCAGAAACAATATTAGTACACTATAAACAAACATTTTAAATATCTGGCTAGAATGGATGAAGCATCTTGGATTTTGCTCTAGGGAAAATGTATTTGATTTTCTAAGTGTTAGCTGTTCTATACTACATTAGTAAGGAGTTCTGGACTATTCTAAGAGCTAAGCAGTTAAAAAAAATCACCCTGAAGTATACAGGTCTATTTGATCGTAGGAAATGCAACATTTGTTTTGGTACTATTCAAAATGGGGAGAGGTTTCATTGTTATATTGGAGAGTGCAACTTTTTTGGGTTCTGAGTTCTAGTTTCTAACAGGAGTTCTATTTTTTTCCTATAGTGATGAAGGCTGGCATTACAGCCCTTAGATTGCTTATATTGTAGCTGTGCATTGCTTGGACTATAATCATTTGGGATGACTTTGCAAAATTGTTCCCAGTACAAATGGGAATTATGGCAGCTATACAAACAAAAATGAGTCCAGTATTGTCTACATTGATAATCTGCATAAAACATAATATCTGAGCATATACAATGAAATGGAGAACATTTCAGTTTCTATACAGATATTCATTAGCATCAAATAACAAATTGTAATGAAAAAAAATCTATTCCTGAGCTGGTACTACTTGTATAGCAACTCCTCTTTCTCCTTTTAAAAACATATTTCAGTATACCATTGTCCATTCTGTCCTCTTTGGGCTCCTACACACTTGCAGGAAGCCTGCTCTGATGCACTGGAAATCCAGCTTGTTGGAGCAGACTCAATTAACCAAGTCTGCTGGAGCATGGAAATTGATGTGCTCTGGCAGCCATGAGCCATCACAGGCATCAGCATTGCTGTGCATCTTTATGCTGACAAAATGGCAGTGGTGCAATTTGAAATAAAACACATCCAATGAGCTTTAGTTCAAAGTGCCATGCCACCATTTTTTCAGTACAGGGATGCACAGCGATGCTGATACACACGACACGTGGCTGCTTTTAATTAGTGCAGATCACTAATTAAAGTGTCCAGTGCCACTCCAGGAACACATGTAAAAATGTCCGTTTACTCTGCTGGCTAACATATGGATTAATACAATCAGGAACAAGTTAACTCATTAATGAAAGTAAATTGCATACATTCTAAGGTCATTATATATAATGTGTATTCACATGGGCCAGGGGCTAGATACTGATAAGGTCATGGGGGCATAAAGTAGGACTTGATCTTTACATGCCTATAATCTATTCATGTTCATTATAATACCTGAAATAGAACAAAGTGGACTATAGGGGAGAGATGCTATTCTGCCAATTAGACATCTAAGTTGATGTCAGTTGACTTAATATGTGTCCCACCTATTCAAGTCCTGAAATCCATTGATGAATAAATTGTTTTAACACATCATCATTTTACCCTTAAGAATGAGTCATAAAAAACCAATGAGGAAGGAGAGGACTCACTCACTTTTTGCATCAACTGTGTTTCAGAAACTCAAGCAGAATAGAATCACGGCTATATGCCTTAGTCTCTTTAGACACCTAATAGCCAAAAAAGAATCTGGCCTTAGGTGTTAAGGCTAAAATCATGATCCTTGCATCAGTGAATACAGGGGGTAAAATGAAACTGCCAAATATTGTGCAAGAACCCAAAATGGAGGAAAGGAGAAATAGAATTTTTTTTAAATTATCTTCTAGTAATTTTGGGTGTTGCTTACAATAATGGTAAGTAAAACAATATTTCTCTCTATCTAATGTCTCTCTAATGCAGGGGTTCTCAACTGGGCTGCCACAAGACCCTTTCAGGGCATTGTGGTGCTGGCATTGCTGCCACCACACCTAAATTAAACCATCAGGAGGAACATGTGGAGCCTGATTGGGAAGCAGGTGATTGGGAAGCAGGTGCTCCTGCCTGAATTAGGTTTACTTGAACACTCAGCTCAGTGCTCCTGCTATCACCCATTTTAGTTCAGCCCTACCTGCTCCTCCTGGAAACAGAAGCATGCATGAAGCTTCTATCTGGGTGACGGCAATGGGGCAGCCTGGAAAAATACAGGAAACAGACAAAACTAATGCAGGCAGGAGTGCCTGCTTCTGCTGTAGTCAATGAGGATCTGCACAAGGCATATGTGGCATTTTCTCTTGACTGTTAGAGGCAGCACCCTGGTTGAGGCAAGCTGAGGCACCACAACAGTACTTCTCAGCCAAGGTGCTGCTAAATTCAGAAACATTATGTGCCCTGAATCTAAAAAGGCTGAGAATCACTGCTGCAATAAATTTAGGAATTTTCTATTATTTTGGGTTATAAGCTCTTCGCAAGCTTTAGATTTATTTAGTTAGTTATGTACTGCAACATTGCCCTTTACTCATTTAATCATTTTTATTGATAAATTAAAATGGATTGATACTGAAATTGAATGTCATGTATGTTACTGAAGGGAAGTGCAGGGAGACAGATAAAACAAACTCTCTTTATGGTTATATTTCCATGAGCTGAAATAAGTTGCATGTGAGCTGTTAAAAATATGAAAAAGGTTGTTTATTGCAGACATATAGGCTAGATAAAGACATTACGCTTAATTCAATTTAGGCACGCAGAAAGCTGTAACACAAAAAATGTTCATGACACATAAAGTGCTTTAAAAAATGGCAGATCCCACAGTTAACTCTGATTGGGTGTGTACTAACCTAAAGTGCTTTCTGTTAAAGCACTTCATTGAATGTCTGTGCCAGATCCCATCAAGGATTAATTTGGAGCACAATCCTTGTCATCCCGGGTGGCATTGCACAGGACTGCATTAGGCTTGGGCAGACCCAAGCTGGCCCTTCCCCCTTAGCTGTCACTGCCCAGAGTCAGTGACAGTCTCTGATCCCAGCCCCATGTGCAGCCTGGCCAAGGAAGGGGGGGGTTTGTCCCCACAGCTGCCCTAGCCCCATGATGCATTGCAGCCTGGATGTGGGGAGGGGATAGCAGGGGGTGCTGTGTGGGGGGTGTCTGCCACTGCCAAACTAGCTCATCTCCTCAGCCCTATCCCGTCCCCCTATCCCCCCCGCTAGCTGGTGATTGTCAGCAGCAGGTGGTGGGGAAGTGGGGATGGGAGCTCCCCTACCATGGGGGACCCTCATAGGTTGCTGGTTTGAGGCTCAGTTGGGGGGTCTGGGTTGGGTCCATGTGGCAGTGGGGCTTTGTTCACCCAACCCTCTGCCTGAGCAACCTGTCAACTGCAGTCAGAAACTGCAGAGCAGGGCTGATCCAGCTTTTTACCATGCTGGGAACTGCAGCCAGAGGTGGAAGGGAGCCCCGCCTCATGTGAGAGCTTTCCTGAAGCTTGCTGCCCACCATCAAGGGAGGGGCAGCCCAGGTCCACCTGGCACAGGGGTTCTCTTTGCTCCTCTGCCCCAATTCCTGGCTCAGCAAAACATGAAGCTAGGAAGCTCTGCTGCAGCTGCTGGTTGCCACAGTCAAGAAGCTGTGGCAGGGGGAAAGTTAACCACCCCAGCACGAGAATCCCTCACAGCTTGCTAGCTGGGGTCTTGGTGGGAGGGGGGCGTGAGCTGGCCTGGGCTGTACAGTGGGAGGGCTCCTTTCCCCACCATTCAAGCCTCTTGACAGCTGCAGGAGGGGCAGCTGGTCCCAGCATTTCCTTACACTGGGAACTGGTGGCCACTATGGCTCCCCCAAAGACTCCAGCTAGCAAGCCATATATATATATATATATATATATATATATATATATATATAATGATGGAGGGCGGGGCTCCCTTCCCCCAGTTGCAGTCAGCAGTGGTAGCGCAGGTTCCCTGCACCACTTGCTGTGCTGGGAACTCTGGCAGGGGTGGTGGAAAAGGGGGCCCTGGCTCAGCCCCCAGGAAGACCTGATACAGGAAGCTGGTTGGGGTAGGAATGACTTTCCAGCAGGGGGGATCCATTTCCACTCCCTCTACCAGAGTTCCTAGTGCCTTGAAAAGCAGCACAGGGAACTCACACTGCTGCTGCTGGCTGCAGCTGGGGGAAAGGAGCCCTCCCACTGGGTGGGCCTCCCTATCTTTCTGGCTTGGGTCTTGTTGCGGGGGGAGTGGAGTGCCCCTCCTAGCCCTGCCCCCACCAAGACCCAAGCCAGGAACTGGGGGGAGGGGCATGCAGGGCATCTGCCAGGGTGGATCCTTTTGCACCAGCCCCACAACAGAATTCCTAGCACAGTGAAAAGTGACACAGGGAAGTAGCTCTGCCACTACTGGCTGCAGTTGGGGGAAGGAATCCCCTTGCCATAAAAGCCCCTCCCACAGCTCGCTGGCTGGGGTCTGGGGGGGGGGGCACGCTGGGTTCGTACAGTGGAGGCGGGTCCCCTCCCCCTCCACCAGCTTCTCCTGACAATTCCCAGCTTGCAGGGTTCTGGGGCTGGGGGGCCACTCTGGTAGCATCCTGGGTAATGTGCAGGAGTCCTCCTGCTACCTGTTGGTCTTGGCCACTGCAGGTGGGCACTGAGGACCCCCGCTCCCCCAACCCTCCATGGAACAGGAAATGTCTGTTTGGTTGGAACTTACTAATTTACAACTCTTTAAGGTATGATATTTAGAACACTTGCCACCAGGGGGGGTTTGACTGTCTGTACATAGTCATAGGTTTGTTTGAAAACAGAGGAAGTATATTCCTATGCCTTATTGGAAAATTAAGAGTAAAATAACTTTGTAAAAGTTAATTTAATTTTACTAATATATGTTATTTTATATAGCCATAGGTTTGTTATATATATATATCTATATATATATATATATATATGATATATATATATAAATAAAATAAAGGTATTTTAGAAGGCACTGGGTCTCATGAGTTAATGTCAATGAGACATCCTCTTGGCTCTGGAAGCACTGGGGATCTTTAATGAAATAGCTAAATTCTTCAGAAAAGACAATATAGGGGTCATATCATGCGGGTGAAGGATAGGGTTCTTACATCAGGCTTAAGTCTCCATCTGTCAATTTCCTCCCCCTCCACCCTCACCATACTGAACTACAAAGGACTGGGTTGAATGAGACCACAGAGACAGTTAATGCCTCTCCTTGCCATCACAGTTGAATTCCCAGAATGTTCAGAAAGAGAATCTGGACCCACACAATTGAGGGTTTCTTGCTTTCACACTAATTAATTAAATTTAAATTCTAAAATTCTTCCCTTTTTGTCACAAACTTCTATTTCTAGGTTATATTTTTCACTGTGTCCTTGTAGTCTAATAAGATCTTGACAAATATTGTTATAAGTAATCAAATTAAGATTGTAGGTTTTACCCACTTGGCTAGTTCTATCTTTAGAATTTGCAGCTATGAAACAGCATTCATGGATAGTATGGAATGGGATAGAAACCTGCAGTAAAAACTTTGAAGAAAGTAACATAATGAAGCATTTTTTTTTCCTTTTTGCCCATGGAATCATTTTAATTACAGAGTTGTCACTTCATAATGAAACAAAATGCACTGTGCATTTTAAAAATCCACAAATCGGAGTGTAACGGTTTTCAGCTCTCAAGATCAATTTGTTCTCATTTGTTTTTCAGGTTAGTAATAGTTCAGCCTCTTAGAGAATGAATTTGCCAATTTTCTTTCTGCATGAATCTTTTATTTCTGTCTACAGTAGAGATTTGTGCTATTTTGGAACATAGCTCTTTCAAATTTTCCTGACTTTGAGAAGAGACACTACTGAAACCATTGTTCAAATTAATAAGAACTACATATTATTCTCCTTAATTTCAAGCATTTTTTGTGACACTAATTAAAACTTTAAGCATGCTCAGGTACACGCAGCTGGAACTGTAAGATAATTCACATTGAATTACAAAAGCTGAAATAAGTGCAGTCAGGCCTTAGGATATATAGTGATATAATAGAAAAAATGATTTGCTACATCTAGTGGTAGCACAGAGTACTGCCTGGCATCTTATAATTTTCATTTAAGTATATATAGTAATTAGCTAGAACTTAAATTTCCTTATAGCAAATTATTTTAATTACAAAAGATAAATGGAACATTCTGATATTTTCTGACTTTTGAATGTTTGCTTTGTTTCCTTAATAATATTACTTTAATATCAATTTTGTGGTGGCTGTTTTTTTAACTCTGTGTGTGTGTGTGTGTGTGTGTGTGTGTGAATTTCCTAAGATTTTAAACAAGGCATCTGAAAAGAAAGTGAAATTCCACTAGCAGATTCAGATGTATTCATTCTAAAGGGCTTTGGAAGTGTCTCACACCCCATTCTAATTTAAAAGCTAGGTGACTGTGGCATTCATGCCTACACAGTCAGATGGGTTGCAAATTGACTGAGGGGCTGCACCCAGAGAGTGGTGGTGG
Source organism: Alligator mississippiensis (assembly GCF_030867095.1). Taxonomy (NCBI): domain Eukaryota; kingdom Metazoa; phylum Chordata; order Crocodylia; family Alligatoridae; genus Alligator; species Alligator mississippiensis. The sequence goes on along the minus strand of NW_026775322.1, from coordinate 7,914 downwards.
GTGGGTCATATTTGACCTGGAGGGATGTGGACATTGGAGTCCCCCAGGACTCGGTCCTCAGGCCCGCATTGTTCAATTTCTTTATTAGCTACTTGGATGAGGGGGTGAAAAGCACCCTGTTCAAATTCACTGATGACACCAAGATTTGGGAAGAGGTGGGCACACTAGAAGGGAAGGACAGGATACAGCTGGACCTGGACAGGTTACAGGGGTGGGCAAATGAGAATAGGATGGGTTCAATACTGACAAGTGCAGGGTACTGCACTTGGGCAGTAGGAACCAGCAGCACACCTATAGGCTGTGGAACTCCCTTCTCAAAAGCACAGTGGCAGAAAGAGATCTTGGAGTCATTATCAATTCCAAAATGAACATGGGCCGCCAGTGTGAGGACGCAGTAAGTAAGGCTAACCGGACCTTGTCATGCATCCACAGATGCATCACAAGCAGGGCCAAGGAGGTGATCCTCCCCCTCTATGCGACACTGGTCAGGCCACCATTGGAGTACTGCATCCAGTTCTGGGCGCCACACTTTAGGAGGGATGTGGCCAGCATTGAGAGGGTCCAAAGGAGGGCCTCTCGCATGATCCAGGGACAGCAAGGCAGGCCCTACAAGGAGAGGCTACGGGACTTGAACCTGTTCAGCCTTCACAAGAGAAGGCTGAGAGGGGACCTGGTGGCCATCTATAAACTTACCAGGGGGGACCAGCGGGGAATGGGAGAGACGCTGTTCCCCCGAGCACCTCCTGGAATAACAAGGAATAACAGCTATAAGTTGTTTGAGAGTAGGTTCAGGCTGGACATTAGAAGGCACTACTTCACAGTCAGGGCAGCTAGGATCTGGAACCAATTTCCTAGGAAAGTGGTGCTAGCTCCTACCTTGGGGGTCTTTAAGAGGAGGCTTGATAATTACCTAGCTGGGGTCATATGTGCCCAGTATTCTCTCCTGCCCAGGGCAGGGGTCAGACTGGAAGATCAACTTGGGTCCCTTCTGACCCTATATCTATGAATCTATAAAGGTAAGAAACTCTAGTGTTCCATCTTGTTCCCTATATATTTGAAGCCATTGGGGTAGGTAGAGAACATATGAGCTACCATGCTGTCAGTATTGTGATTAGAGATGGGTGGGGAAAAATATTCCTGTCTCACAAAAATTTCTGATTTCAAAAATCTTTCCATGTGGCAAACCTAAGACCTCTTGGAGTTTTAATAGACACTCTGCAGTACTGGGGGGAGGGGATTGTTTTGTTTTTCCTGAACAGTTTCTTCCCTATTTGTATAGTGTCATTATTTTTTTGGAATATATGCTGGGTTATGTTCTATTTTTAACTAGCACATTATAAGGAGTTTTAGTAGTTGCTGTGGTTGTGGAAAATTTTTGATTCTTGAGTATGTAGACACCTGTTAATTCTATTTTTTTCAAGCACTGATGCATCGTGTAGGATGCCGTATGAAAACTATGGCTAAGACCTCAAGAATGCATTAAATTAATTTTCTTTTATGCCTCAGGTATTTTGCTCACCTCATACTTGAAAAGACTACTATTTACCTTTGCAGTACTATCTGGGGGATAGTCGCATCTCTTTTGTCTTGGTCTAAAATGCTCAAGCTACACCTATTTCAGCATATTCTGTGGTCAGAAATAATTTCTGTCTTCCTCTGTGGCCCTCAAAGTGGTTGTCTCTGCCAAATGCTGTGTGGGGGACTGCTGGGTGTGGGGGATGGGGGGTGGGTATGCTGCAGATGGGGTGTGTGGAGGGTGTGTGTGTGGGTTTATATGTTCTATGTGTGTGAGACTGTTGTGTGTGTGGGTATGATGAAGGGGTGGGGTATGGGTGCGTGTGTGGGGAGGTGTATGTGTCTGTGTGGGGGGTGTGGCTATATGTGTGGATATGTGATATGTATGTAGGGATTGAGGTATGGGGTGTGTTTGTGGATATGGTGTGGGTGGTGTGTGTGCGTGTGGGGTGTAGGTATGGTGGGAGTCAAGGTGCGGGTGTATGGGTGTGGAATATGTATGGTGGGCTGTGTTGTTGGGGTGTGGGGTGTGTGGGACAGTATTGGGGGTGTGTATGTGGGTATGGTGAGGACGGCGGGGTGTGAGGAGGCATGGATGTGTGAGTGGGTTGGGTGTGGGGGCTTCCCCCTTGCCTGCTCTTTTTGTGGCTTAGCCCGGCTCCTCCATGGGTGTGGGGAGGGGATTGGTGCTGCTTTCCTGGCTTGCAGTGTGCTGCAAAGGGCAGGAAGCAGCTGGTGCCAATGGGCAGCAAGAGGAGCCCCTGAAGCGGGGCAGGGGCGGGGAGCAGGGAGCTGAGCCTGGCACTTCCAGCTGTCTTGATCTTTGTCCCACACCTGCCTGGTGGGGTGCAGCTGAACCAGCACAGGATCCTGCTGCTGTTGCTGTTGCTTCTGTCTCATGTGCCTGCCTGGCAGGGCTGCACCAAGTGCATGCTGGCTCCTGTTGCTGCTCCCCCTCTCCCTCTCCTGCCTATTCCATGCCTGCCAATCAGGGCTTTGTGAGCTGCTGAGCTCCTTCACACCCCCCGACTCCATCCTCATGCTTCCCTATCCCACATAAGCAGGACCAAAGCAAGCTGCAGGCAGAACCCACCCCGCTTCCCTCAGTGCTGAAGCTTCCGCTCCCTATCTGGTGCCTGGAGTGCTACAGCAGGGGTAGGAGGAGGAGTTGCTGGAATCTGGGGGAGCCCAGCAGTTCCATAGACAGCAGCAGCAGCCCTGCTCAGAAGCTATGCCTGCTGATGGGGGAGGCTGGGAATGCAGCATGCGTTGCCCCAGGTGGGACTTGGCCGCGTGCAGAGCACAGCAGGGGCAGCCACCAGTGGGGCCAGATGCAATGAATTGGTGGGTGCCTTCCTGTGGGCTGGATCCAATGAACCAGTGGTCCAGATGTGGCCTCCAGGCCGTATTTTGCCCACCCTCGCTTTAACTCAGTGAGAGGGAGGAGGTAAATGCTATCATGCTTTAGCATACTTTAACATATTTTGTGGGCATTGGCTCAAGTTAACAAGAATGAATGATTGTTTCTACAATGGTACAACAGTTCTTTCCTAGTTGCCAGCTTATTCAGAATACCAGTAACTAGAAGTCTAAGTAGCTTCCCCACAGCTAATGTGTTCATAACCTCTCACTTCTCTTCATAGTATCATAGTTCTTAGGGTTGGAAGGGACCTAAACAGATAATCAGGTCTGGCCCCCTGCCCCAGGCAGGAATGGGTGCTGGGATCATATCACTCCAGCCAAATATCTGTCCAGCCTCCTCTTGAAGACCCCCAGGGTAGGGGAGAGCACCACCTCACTTGGGAGCCCATTCCAGAGCCTGGGAGCCCTAACTGTACAGTAATGTCTCCTGATGTCCAGCCTGAACCTTCTCTCTAATAATTTGTGGCCGTTATTCCTAGTAACCCCAGGTGGTGCCCGGGGGAACAGAGCCTCCCCCAATTCCTGCTGGTCTCCCCTGGTGACTTTGTAAATGGCCACCAGGTCCCCTCTCAGCCTCCTCTTGTGGAGGCTGAATAGGTTCAGGCCCTTTAGCCTCTCTTCATAGGGCCTGTCCCACTGCCCCTTGACCATGCAAGTGGCCCTCCTCTGGATCCTCTCAATGCTAGCCACATCCCTCTTGAAGTGTGGCTCCCAGAACTGAATGCAGTACTCCAACTGTGGCTTGACCAATGCCGCATAGAGGGGAAGGATCACTTCCCTGGACCTGGTTGTGAAGCATCTGTAGATGCATGATGAGGAGTGGTTAGCCTTACTGACTGCTTCCTCGCATTGGCGGCTCGTGTTCATGCTGAAGTCAGCAATTACTCCAAGATCCCTTTCTGCCACAGTGTTGACAAGAAGGGTGTTCCCCAGCTTATAGGTGTGTTCCCCAGCCTCTTGATGTAACCTTTTTCCATTTCACCTGAAAATGCTGCATCCACTCCACTGGCATGCCTTGTTCTAGAAGACCCCAGTACAGCAATACAGTGTGTTTCTTTCTGTAGACCAGTCATTACACATCTTTGAGATAATATGTTTTTCTTCTATTATTGGAATTGGCTAATGCGTTAACTATTTACTGTTTCTATGGCTCTCATTACTGTAGCATCTGTCTGCCTCAGATATGATAATTAATTTATCCTATCATCCCTGAGAGGTGTAGAAATATTATTATCTCTATTTTCTAAGTAGGGTAGGGCACTGAAATGCAGCCAGACTCTAATTTGCCCACTGTGCCTGACAGAAGGAGGACTCCGGCATTCTCCCTTTCTGTGGTGACGGGGACTTGCATGTTTTTGGCTTTTGGATAATGCCGCAAGAAGTCACTCATGTTCTTCCTTTTGGGGCCAGAAACATTTTGGTCAAGGATTACATGCTACACTCCATATGTATTTACTTGAAGAAAGGTGACTAATGGTCATTTGCATATGATTTCATCGGTCTCTTCAGTGGTTCTTCCATGCCTTTGAAAGAATATTTGCACCATTTAAATTGGGTTAGCCTCTCTGTGAAAACTAGATGTAATCTGTCACAGGAAGTATCATATAGTATTATACTAACAATGAAACAAGCAAAAAAAGACTTCAGATACCAGTAAATTGCCTATTAAAAACAAATCGTTACATGCAGTATTGTTAATTCAGTTCTGATTTGGACTTGCAAAATTGACATACATAAGGAGGTGCCATTTGCTGTCTGATGTTCCCATACAACCATTAGTCTGCATACATACAAATGTGCTTTGCTATGCAAAATTTGAGAGGGAGAATGTGATGGATAGTTGAAGTCATTTTGAAAATCTAAAAGTCATTTCCTTATAAATCTAAAATTGCTGGTAAGAATGCTGTCTTTCATTCTAATTTTGGACCTCATATAGCTGTTGCAGAAATTTGCAATATGTTAATATGTGATACATGCTTCAACCTTCTATGGTTGTCCTTGATATTAATAAGAATGGTGACCCCTGAGTTCTGGTGGATCTGAGGAATATCTTGGTGTGAAGAAAATATTGGAAGGTGAATGCCCATCTCTTCTTTTGCCCCAGTCTTCTTGAAGTCTTCCCATGCCACCAGCTCCCAATATAGGTGTATCAGGAGTATGTTGGTATCTAGAGGGAGTATAACTATTATTTTGTATCCTGGCAGTCACTAAAGGGCTCACGTACATGCCATGATTTTTGCCTATTCATGTTTGCAGGACTGGGATTTCCCAGTGCTTTAGAAGTTTTTCTTATGCATTAAACTAAAGCTCCTTGGACTTAGTTTACTTTGGCTCTCCGGGAATTAAAGCATTGTGTCCATGAATTCATTGCGTGTGAACACAAAGGCACACAAAGATGTGTAGTGAGCCTTTTTGTCCACCAGATGGCTCTGTGACATTTTTGTAGTTCACCTCTTCAAATTGCTTTCACTTTCAAATTGCTTCTGCTTTATATTTTTTTTCTTGTGTGGTTTGCCAGCTCCCTGCTTCCACAGTTGTGTGGCAGGGCATGGGCCTGGGGTGGGTGGGCTGCTCTGGGCCAGGGGGGCAGCGCTGGACTGTCTTGCTCTCCTGAGGCACTGGCTAGGGTCCCAGCTTAATTCATTTGAAAACCTAGTGTGTGTAAGCACAGATGAGACGCTCCAAAATAAACAAGTTTAAATTTTATAAGCCTATTTAATTTAATGAGGATTAAAACCCATGGTGTTTACAAGCACTCATGAGATCTTAATTTTAAAGAAACCTCAGGTCTTTGAATTATGCAGGAGGCTCTCTTCAACCCCAGAGGTGAAGTTCTAGAACACATGAGGATTTGTGTATCTAGACTAATAAAAACACCCAGGAGTTTTAAAGCTTGTGATTTAGGTGAAGACATAAGACAAATATTAAATCAATATAGGATCATTCACAAGTATAGTTCTATAAAGAAATTGAAATATTAATTAGTTTCAGGCATTAATTTATCCGAACAGTTAAGTGGTGCTTCCGAGCTCAGCATTCTGTTTTCAGCATCACTTGAATGTCCTATCCACTCAGATATTTTCATTGTTTCAGACTAGATGCAATGGAATAGGGCATATGACAGTCAAATACAAAAATTAGATAAAGAAAATTGGAAAAAATAATATGTAGATCATTCAAACTGTCTGCTGGACTCTTCTACGCAATGCCAGTTTATTTTATTTATTTTTTAATTCCCTTTACTGCCACTTAAGTAATATTTAGAGAGTCTGATTTGTGTTCTGCTTGATTGCTTGATTAAATTAAATTAAAAGCTAAGAACCAATTCCTTTAGTAAAAAGCCTGTTTGATTTCTTCCTGAGATAATGGGATCAAAATATAAGATACCACTAAGTATCATGTTGATTAAAGAAACATTTAATATGTTTTAATGGCAGTTAAATACCTGATCCATAAACTCTTGATCTGGCCTTCTCTTTTACTGGAGCACTTCAAAATATGCATGAAAACATGCAGTGCATTGGTATTCTCCAACCAGGGGGAGGGAGTGCAGGAATCCCTGTATACCATCTTGACCTCCAGTGTTTCAGGGTTCCCTAGGACAGCCGAGTGCTCAGGACAGTACTTACTGACTGTCCATTATGATACTCTTGAATGCTGGAGTACTGCTGGAGCATACAGATTTTTCTGAAAATGCTTTAAAATGAAGCACTTGAAAGATGTTCCTCATTTTTCAAGGGTTATTTTTGAATTCCGGTTGCAGCTATATACACCTGTACCCTCTCTGTTTGGAGAGTTTCAAAGGCACTTGGAACACTTCAAACAGCATGTCCGTCAAGAGCCTGTAAAGGCTTGTCCATATTGTGGCATGTTCTGGCCAGGTCTTCATAAGCATGCCCTGCACATGTGCTCTAAATCTAGAAGTATGTTGGTGAGGCCATTCCAGGTTTATCTTTCCCACTGAACATATTGGGACACCAAGGTCTCAAGAGCAGAGGAGGAAGAGAGAACACTGGAGAAGCCTCACTAGCATATTTGTAGATTCAGAGGATGTATGCCATTCAGAAGGATGTTTTGCATCAGTTTAGTGCATCTAAATTGTTTTGTGGCATACCAAAGAAGAAGCAGTGGAAGACCCAAAAACCTTTGATCTTTGGGAAGTGCCAGGGGAGGGGCTACAAGGTGGAAAGGAATTCAAGCCTTAAAGGGTCAGAAGAGAGAGCAAGCAAGAAAAAGAATAACTTGGTGTCCTAGCAAGTTTGTCTAGGGCTGAAACCCTGGGTTATTAGTACTATATTATTAATTAAATAATTATTGGATAAAATGCATAAAGAACCTCAGGAACAGGTCCATAACCCATGTTTGCCTATCTCTTGGTGATTAATGTTCAGTTGTATTAAGCTTACCAACATGTGGGTCTGGTCACTATGAATATTCTTTTTAATCTTCATAAGCAAAGTTTGATTAAAGTAAAATGACTTTTTAAATGTAATATTTCAGTTCTCATCTGAAAACCTGCTACTTCAAACTTTCTTTCTTGCTAAACATGTATATATGTCAATATTCTTCTGGAGAAGAAATAAAACCAAATTAAAAAATTACTTAGCAGTAAAGAAGATGGAGAATTGGCTAACATTTTAATCACATCAATATTAACAAGCAGCTCATTTAAATTCACAGTGGTCTCTGTAGCCAGATTTTTTGCAGCAGATTGGTTTCAGGGGGATTAACAATCCAATACCACTTCAGTCTCTGCATAAAAAGAACATTTGGAAAAAAATATAGATAAACCACCATGTTTTGACAGGCAGAAAACTAGTGTTTTAACAAAGCAGGTACATGTGCAATGCATTCAGGCTGAGATTTACATACTGCAGTGGGAGCTGCTGGTGTCAACGTCCAAGGGGATTGCCACTGTTTCATAGGTGATTACCTGTGTAGTTAAGTATCTAATTTTAGACTCCCCAGTTTGCTATT